>NW_026867233.1:0-31150 GCF_026571515.1 Ruditapes philippinarum | reverse complement strand
TGTTACTTATTGCGAATGTTCAAAGTTAAAAAGGTTTTTATGTTGAAAAAAAGTATTACAATTAGAACAAAACTTCAGAGCCTTTAAATCACGTCTATATAGGAAGGTCAAAAGTTTAAACTATTAATGCAATCAAGTTTTGGAGGAGACCAACCTGCTTCGCATTTACTGTGAAAACACAAATTCCCGTGACGCTTTCACTGGGAAATAACATTCCCTTATGATAACACTCTTTATTAATTGAGTTCTCTTTCATAACTAGATTTTATTTCATAGCGCGTCCTCCGAGAACGTGTTTCACACTGCATATTTAGATTCTTGTATTAATAATTTCTCTGTAATTTCGTTCATAAATAAGTTGAAAAAAAAACATTCATTTATTCTAAAAAAAATATGATTCAAACACATTTTGTATGGATTCCTGTCACGGGGGATACTGTCAGATATGCACTTAATATAATATAGAATGTATAATTATCTTTTAATTAATGTCCTTTTTTAACGAAAGTATATAAAAAAAAGAAATTATTAGGTACATGTAATGCTATGTTATATTTTCTAATTTGACGTGCCGTTCGTAATGACCATCTTTTTCAGCATATTTGTTTGTTTATTTAATAGAGTGATTGTGACACCATTGATACTAAGAGTTGTGTGACAAATAACGACTGTTCATGTTACGGACTATACCAATGTCATGGAAACAAATGTACCACCCTCGCATCTTCATCTGGTATGTAAGATAAGATAAGTATGTATGTAAATTAGAGGTGTTGTCTTCCCAGATTTATATTTTGGCATTTCCGTATATAATATGTCAAAACATATTCAGTTTTTTTTTTTGCAAATTGGTTCTTAGAGTTAACACGGGTCTTATATCAAACAACATTTATAATAAAACATTTGATAGAAGTTAAAATTAATTTATGAAGAACGTACTTTCGTCAAAAGCCTTGAAGTTTTTCAGAAACGTATATATCAAAGCAAAGTACCTTGACCAGGTGTCAAAGATACATAAACAAGTTTAATTAGACGGCTTTAAATTAAAAGAAAGAAAGAAAAGAAATTCAGACATGTTAGCAAAGGATTTTCTAAAATGCCAAGTAAATGTTATTTCTATAAAATTCAGAACGGTTTCTTGATTTTGTTTTTGTGATCACGTTTATTGTTTATATTAAATCTATTTATTTCAGATAAAGGAATAGAACAACCGTCGATTGATCACTGGCATGATGAACCACTTGATTTTGGAACATGGGGAAAATAGCAAATTCCAAAAATCTCAATGCTACTAACTGCATCTAAATAAAACTTATTTTCAAATACAAAATATCCATGAATAACATACTACAAGGCAAAAGTATATTAAAGTTTTACAGATTTTGTCGGTGTTAATCATTTATCATACGGTTTAGTATCGCTTTACTTAAATATGAAAGTAACAAATGTAGATATGTGCATTTATAATGTACTGTACACTCAATATAAAAAGCTATGTTTATAAAAAAAATTAAAAATAAAACTCAAAACATGTTATTCTTGATTCACATTATAAATAATGCACATTTTGTTGTTCTTTTATTTTATTTAGAATCATCTTCTTTTTATTAAAGACTGATGTTTGTATATCATCATAAAATTGGATTTTTTTTACATAACGAAACCTGTGACATAAGATTATGTTTCTCCTCCAAACATGTTAAGATCGTATCAAGTACGACATGTGACGAATTATTATACATATGCTATGGAAAAACGTTCGTTGTTTTAAAAACGGAGGTTATAATGTCTTAAACGATGTTTACATTAATTTAATTTTAAATTCTATGTTAACACATTTTGTAAAATCTCTCCATTTCTAAAGTACGTAGGCATACGTTTGTTCAAGCGTTAAACCAAAATGCAACAATTTTTTTACAAGCGAAAATGTAACAATGCAAAAATTTAACAATGCGAAAAAAACCAACAACAAAAAACAAGAAATGCAACAGTGCAAACGAACACAAATCAAGCGACACAAAAAAGTGAATACACGATGATTAACAAACTGTTTTATTTGTCCTAACTCATTGTTTCATCGTGATATTTTTGCCGTGAAAATTCAAAAAGAAGCAAAACGAGCATTTTTTTGTTCCATATTGATATAATCGCAGTAACCGATATAAATACAAAGTATATTATTGACATCGTCACTTGTATCAACAGATTGTAAGATATGTTACGGAATACAATACACCCGGGATCAAAGACCTTATTTAAAGGCACATACAGCTCCAATCATATTTCAACCTTGAAATTTTAATCGATCTTCTCGTCGTTACATATATGATGTAATAAATTATTTATTCCTTTTAAAGACCAAAAATAACGACAAATATCAAAGCAATTTAAAAGTTTATCTGCATGTGTGAACTAGCAATTTCTTTTCAATTTTGACCACTTACTGTTTTTGTTATTTAGAAAACAATTGACCTGTCACACACCAAAGTGCTATAAAAGAATACTTATAAATAGGTTAACTTTTTCCCCCACGCATATCTTGCACATATTAAGAAATTTATCTCTGTGTAAGACTTTTTACTTGAAATACTTTACGCAAACCACTGTGAAGGTGAACTTGTAAAGTGAGTCACATATTAAAGTCTTTTATGTCAAAGGGCTTTGTTTATTTTCTTTTCTTTTTTTGTTTTGTTTATTGAAACATCTAATATAAGATATTGTCTTCATGAAAATGGCAATGTTGTCTGATACTTTATATGTCAAATATGTCGTCAGCAAAGTAAATGTTCATAATTAATCATTCAGTCAAAAAAGATAATTATAATCATGTTATTGATGCACCTTTTCCCTGGCAGATAAATATTTGAATTAAATTTAAATCATTTTTAATGACGTCTACACAGTGTGTGATAATAATTATGGGCATATTTACATTTTCAGTGTTTAATATAACTCAGCCTATGTAATAAGTCAAGAGGTCAACACATATATTGTAAACGTAGCTTCATTGAGTGCGGCTAGCGGCAGTGTAACATTATGTTTTGTATACGAAATTTAACGTATTCGTCTTAGAAATATTTTTTTCTTAACTTTAGGATAATGCTTCAATGCGTGTACTGATCTGTACGTATGTAATATTCAAGTTTTTTTTTCTGAACACAGGTTTTATGTTTCACGAGTGGCGGTAGCTTTTCATACCATACTTTTTAATATGTTTTTATAGAAAAACTTTAGTTGTTTTTGTTTATTACATACAGTTATCTCTTTTTGACATTACAATTTGAAAGGCGTTCCCTTATGTGTACTGGCAGAATTTCTGGCAAGAAACCAGTGAAAATTCGGAAAATATGTTTCTCTGCAGTGAAATATAAATTTTTACAGTGAAATACGAAAAATGAAAATACGCATTTCATTTAATCAATATTTCTCAATATTTCATGTATAGGTATATAATAAATATAAATATTTGACGATTTAGATTTCAGAAATCAAAATTATATAAAATTATCATTATTCACTGGGGTGCACAGTAAAAAATACCTATATTAACAGATTTAAATTCATCAATAATCTACTTGTCAGATTAACCAGTACAATTGATAAAGCAAATTTTAAAGGACACATGTAATTTATTACCTTTGTTAAAGTTTTGTCGTAAATTATAATTCATTATCAATTACTGTATGACAGGTGAATTTTATACATGTCCTTATGCATTTTGCTCTAAAACTACAAATTGATTTACCTAAATGGATGCCTACACTTACTACACTTATATACATTATATATATATGAAAATGTATATTGATTTATAAAATACCTTTTAAAGAAAAATGGATCCCATTAAGAATATTAGAACGCAGTTTTTGATTAAAATAGAACAACAAAAAAGCAGTTACTGACTGACCATTTCATAGCCCAAAAGTCGCCAAATTTTACTTTGTTTCAAATATACACATAGAAAAGAATCCCAAGTCTTACCGTCTTCGCAACAGTCACCCCTGTAGATCACCTTTCTGAAAACGTGTTGACTACCATATTTATATGTGCTTAATCTTAACATTTGGAGAGCAAAAATGCCTACTTAAGGAATAAGGGTCACAAAATAAACCTTGCCAGATTAAACATTATTATTATATTTGAGATAGGTAAAAGAAAGCATTGTGCCCTAAATAAGAAGAAAGTAAAGAGAAGAACTAAAAAAATACTATCCAAACAAAACATCCTTATTTTAGCGAAAAATAAACAGAAGACAATCCGTATTGACAAAATTTAAAAAAAGAAATTTTACATTAAAGAAGAAGTGACCGATGTTTACAAAGGCTGTGATAAATCTTTTTGATTTATAAATGTCGATTAATGATTGAAAAATTCAGGAAGTTATTTTTGGTAACCGTTTGAAACAACAGACATATACCAAACATATAAAAATAATAGCGAAATCTTTGATTAATGTACATGACAATAATTTGTACATTGTATGTATTGAATAAATATTTATTGGTGCTGTAGGATTGGATTAACCTCGTACCAACATATAACAAGACATGGTGACTTTCCAGCTTTACTGGTGGATGAAAACCCTGGTGCTCCTTATACCCGTTAACGGAAAGAATATTTACACTTATTCTAATAAAAACAATAAATTCATGGTTTGGATAAAAATAATTAAATTATAGAATTAAAACAATATTTGTGGCATACATAAAGTATTTGTGAGAAAACAAATATCAAAATAGCAAAAGGTCAAAAGCGGCACACCCGTGTGATAAATTGGATTTCTGAATTCAACAGGGTCATGAAAACGTGTTAAATGAAACTTTTGACGACGACAACAACAACAATAAAACAAACAAACAAACAATACATTAACAAATTGGCCTCCTTTACGTCATTCTAATAAAACCTTTACAATCCAATTACTTTGATCCTTATTTATTTATCGTAAAGTCTTATCGATTTTACTAATAGATATTGTAACTTTTTATCTTCACAAGTAAATGACGTCACAACTATTTTATTTACCTTCTAACGGTATTGTAAGACCAAGGAATTAAATGACTTTAATAAACAAGGCAGGGCAATAAACAATCAACGCTTTTAACGTCATTCAATCATTTTCAGGTGTGGTTTAATCGTTTTCTGCTCCTATGACCAAAATCGTTTACCTGTATTTATTTTGTCACCGACTTTGTAACAAAAGTTAATTAATTTCATTAAGGCAAAATTGTTTCCGTGACATTTAAAGGAAATTAGACACATAAATGCACATACACCTAGTTGCTTAGGACATGGCACAATTATTGTATCTCGCATGTTAGAGAATACGTTAATATGTTATAATTTACGAAAAAAGAATTTGGAAATAAAAGCATAGAATAGTGAAAAACAGAATCCCTAATGAAAGTCTAACACAACAAAATTGAAAATGTTGCAGGCTCGGTTTGATTGAACCTGTTCATGGACGGTACTGGAAAGTGCAAGTTACCGTCCACGCTCCCTTAGACCGGCTTAAAACAAATTCAAATTTTAAAACGAAAAAGGGGGGGAAATTTTTTAATTTTTGAAAAATCCCCAGATGTGTTTTTACGGCGGTTTTTAAAGGGGAACCTTCAATGTGACCCAGAGGTGCAATTCCATGAAAAGCGGCGTATGGTCCCCAAGTAAAAGAATAAAAGAGAAAACAATGGGCGGAACTAAACAAAATGGAATTTTGAAAGGGGATCTGAGGTTATGAAGCCTGCATATCACAGATAAGACGTCAAAAGACAAATTTAAAAAGCAGGCAACATATCCTAAGGGTGATTATACAGTATTCAAGTAAGAATACTGGAACCACCCAAGTTGAAAATGGCCAAATAGAAGAAACTAAAAGTACCAAATAACACATACACAACAATAATGTCGTGCTGAACGATCTAAGCAAACATAAACATCTTCTCCTTGTCGGTGGCCCTGTGTTGCTGTACAGTCCGGAGGCTGCGTTCATTGAACGCCACCCTTTCTTATTGATCTTGTTTATCGTATTTTGTTGTATATTTCTGGTAAATGGAGATCATTGAAGGATACGAAGATTATAGGTCATTAATTGAGGTACGTTTAGGTACCCGCGTGGAGCCACCAGTGTTCCGAATGTTGGCTGGATAGCTTTCCGACATGAAACAATCTTAGGTCCCTGGCGTTGCATGTATGATTACCATGCTCTCAAATATTCTTATATTTCTTCCCTTGATATAAATTGAAAAGGGATGAGACATGTCATGACATTTTGTTCTGAACATTTGTGGAATCGATCCGAGGTTTTTTTTTGTATTCGAGACATTATCCGAGAGACAAATATAACATTTTAACGGTCATTATGAAAACCACACGGTCATTGTCGTCATTTGAAGGTCTTTATGATCTTACATGAAAAGAATAATGGTGCCATTATACAGCTACAGAAACATGTCATACTTGAATCGTTGGAGTTTTAACATTATATAGGAAACAGACAGTGCCGGTTTGTCTCATATATCATTCTATAAACAGAATATTACTTTATTATTGTTTTCAATTATGATTCAGCATTTTGAAACGCTAAGAAATCGTGACCCAATGTTGGTGTTTAAAAGAAAATAAGTAATATGTTTATTTAATTATCATCGTGACTAGTAAAAGCATATACCGATAAGTCATCTGTAAAACTTCTAAGTATAACGAACGGAAGATAATTTTTTTTTTGTAATTTGAAAAGAACTCAGTGTGAATAGCAGACTCAAAAACTCAATCAATTTGAAATATAATCCTTCCGGAAATATTATTCGTTTTGCTTAAACTGATTTTTAAAAATGCGTTTTTATAGAAATTTTAACACTATCTTTCCAAATCTTTACATAAATTATGTCAATTAGATTGACTTGTTTTTAAAATATTGAAAACGTTTTGTGTAACGTTTGACGAAATGTTTTTAAAAACAAAACAATAGAATAATAGCTTTCTAGATAGTTTGAATCTGTTAAAAACCTTGTTAAGAATGACTTTATTGTAACTATTTTTAAAGAAGCTTGTACGGGCCAATGCAGCGAATTGTAAATTAATGTTGTGAGATAATTTATTTATGTCATGCTATAGTTCCTTTAACACGAAATAGTCTATTTAGATATTACAACCAATGCAATGCATTTATACCAAATACGTCGTGACAATATTCTCTTTGAATGACAACTCTGAGCTACATTTATAACACAAATAAGGCATTTAGAGATCCATTAGATGCCATCTTAATGTGTCTGTTTTTCTTCGTCTTGTGATCTTTAAATATTCTTGAATTATATAATTATATTATTCTAAGGATCGTAATTCAGCGGTATCAAATTATGTTATGATGCTTAATATTTTAATTCAAAAAGCTGCCATTTAAAAACTTAAATTATGTATTAAACTTTCAGATTTAATGTTTTTAAGAAACGAAATGCAATACACTAGCATGAATTCGTTTTAGATTTAATGTTCAGAAGCTTTGCTCGAATTGAAATAGGTTAAAGGTTGTTTTTTTTTTTAAATTGAGGGTGCATTATTTTCTGTGGTGTGTGGACAATTATGATAATTTCATATACACGTGAATTAATTTCTCACTCTTTTGTACTGTTCGTAACATTCTCGTACTTTTCATCCTTTATGTCTAAAAACTGCCACAATATACTTTACGCATGCTGATTTATTTGTACAGGCTAATTTATTATAGAAGTTTATCTCTCTCTTATTCTAATAACGACATCTCAATAACTGAAATGTCAGACTTGTGTTTATATTATATAAGTTTGATAATGATATTGTTGACAAGGAAGAAGATATTTTATAAGGATTTTAACTAAAGAACTTGATAAACTGAAAACCTCAGATCATTAAAATGATTTGTGCTACCTATATTTTTCTTTGGGTATGGTGTATGTTTATGTTCCATTACTGCATATATAGAGGATATTGAATGAGTGTAAGTTCAATACTGAAGTTATTGCACGAGTTGAATAAAATTATAATATGCGAGCCTCTGGCGAGCATAATATTATTTTATTCAACGAGTGCAATAAATTCAGTTATGAACTTACACGAATTTAATATTCTATTTATCACACACCCAAAAAAGGACCGTTTAAAGTGAAATAAGAGTCATTTTTCATTGACGCACCTATAGAATAATGCCATCATTTAGCGCGTCTTTACACTATGTTTGTATAACGCTAATGACGTCACGTCAAAATATATGCACGGCCGTGCAATACCATATTTACGGAGTCGCAAAATCGGCACGGGTGTGTGATAAATTACTATATTAGAATGAATAATTAGCGAATGGTTAAACATACATAAAAAGCAGTGCAATAATGCAAACACAAATAACTTGTCTATATATTTGACCTATCGATAAGTTTTGTTTTTAGTTGGGAATAAATTGTATATTATATATAAGAGTAAATGTCATTGTTGCACTTAAATAGAGGATATTGAATGAGTGTAAGTTCAATACTAGCATAATATTATTTTGTTCAACGAGTGCAATAAATTCAGTAATGAACTTACACGAATTTAATATTCTATTTATCACATACCCAGAATAAGGACGGTTTAAAGTGAAATAAGAGTCATTTTTCATTGACGCGCCTAAAGTATAACACTAACATTTAGCGCGTCTTTACACTATGTTTGTATTACGCTAATGACTTCACGTCAAAATATATGCACGGCCGTGCAATACCATATTTACGGAGTTGCAAAATCGGCACGGGTGTGTGATAAAAATCTTTTCTAATTGTTCGATTAAATTCATTTGACTTGAACCAGTTTTGTATGACTTTATAAGTGAAGCTGTATGAATAAGACTTTTAATAGCAATTCTTTGTATAAACTCATACATTTTACATATTATTCATACTGATATGACAATATTTACATATATAAACAAACCTGTCTTTTGTGCCATTTAGCTCAATATGCAATTTAGGAGACTTTATTACCAAGCATTAAATTTGCAATATGGCTGAGAGCATAAGACATAAATAGTGCTAAGGGACTGTCAAGATTAGTGGTTTTTGTGAACGAACTCTAGCCATTTTTGATCTAAATGGTTTGAATTAACGCCTGCAAAGTATAACATTTGAAGATATTGTTTGATACAAATAAAATTGGCGTGAAAAAGACAAAAATGACTAAGAAAACATTTTTTCAGCGGTGTAGATTAACACTTTATTGTTGCTACATTTTTCTGGTTATCTGGGATCGTTTGTTCAAGCATATCAAGCGATGAAGATTAAACATGCTTATGTCGATGATAGGGGCCGTCAGTTTTTTAATAAACTTTATCAGAACAAGTTCACAAATTCCATGTAATATTTAGAGGTTACTATCTGTTGCTCTCCATTTTTGCATAATGGCAAATGGCGGACAGCAACCAAGTATAAACGTGTTCAATACATATGCCGGAAATACGGATTTTAATTAAACATCGCCGCTAATATTGGTTGTCGCCTTTTCTAAGAAATAGACAATTGTCTATATAATCAGAAACTATGTGTCATTCAGTTTAACAAACACGCTAAAAACCTCCTATTAGGTAAGAAAACTTGATATCACAAAATGTCAGTTCTTTATTTGAGAGAGTCTGGTTTGGTGCTAATTTTTTTGAAATTGTGTCCTTTTCAAGGACGGATCTAAAACTGTTAAATCACAAATCAAAGTCTAAATTCTCCCAAATTGTTGCCTTGTCTATGGGTCTACTTTTTCCTTTGTTGTAAATTTCCTGATAATTTCTTAAGATCTATATGGAGATGTAGCCCTAGTTCTAGATTTATACATGATAGATCTTTAGTTTAACATTGTTGTAAAATTTCTGCTGTCTTCATGTCTTTGGCTACAGTAGATCCACTGCAGTAATGTTAATCTGAAGTCATTAAAGGGAGTTTTGAGGGTCGCAATTTGACTTGGGCTCAGTTATTTGATTTATTTCTTGATTTTATAGATCATCATTGTTAAGCTTTGTTGATAGCGACTGGTTATGCCATCAAAACTTTAAATTTTTTAAACGACAACAGTCATTTTGGAAGTCACTGAGAGTTGTTAGAGTCATCTTGCACGTTACAGGTCTACCGAATCTAGATTTCTCCGTTTCATAATTTTTTTTTTTGTCTTGAAAGAATTTCAAAAATACTCATGACCCCAGGGCGGTTATATTTACCCTAGTGCCATAATACGAATATATTTGTAGAGGTGCACAATGTTGCATGCCAAATATGCTCTAAGAGAATAATTTTCCTATATTTTACATGTAGTATATGTACAAAATGAAAAACTATGATCCTTGGGGCAGGGCAATTTTGGTCCCTGGACTAAAATTCGAACATACTTAGTATAGGTTCAGTTCACAATGTTTTATAAAACATATTTAACCTCTAGCCTTTGTCGTTTCAGAAAAGAAGGTTTTTTTAAAAGTTTTTACTATATACATTTTAGCAAAACCTATTACCCCCGGGCCAATTTTAACACTAGAGGCATAATTTAAACATTTTAGAAATAATTCCACTAGACAATGTTTCATGTCATGTCTTAGCTCAAAATATGATAAACAAGGAAAGGCGGCGTTCAAAGAACGCAACCCCCAAACGACCCAGCAAAAAGAAAACAAGACGTTGATTTTTCAGGGAAGAAGATTTTATCCAATAAAAATCCAATTTATTGTTTATTTTCTTTCTTTATCTAAAATCATGACTAAAATTGTAATAATAATATTTTCATTTTTCATTAGATATTGTTTTAGAAAAATGTTTTACATTGAAAATGTCATATTGATGTTTTAAAACAAATAATTCAAATGTGTTGACAAAACAAACACAACAAAAACAAAAACAGCCAACCAACCTATGCGACAAAGGAGGGAAGTTATGATTGTATGTAAACAACAACTTAATTGTTAATAAATATCTCATAAAACTATCATGTTTTAGAGTTAAATTAACGGCCTAAAATTATGAAAGTGAATAACATGGCAAATTAAGATTGCATTTAATGTAACATAAGCAAACCTTTTTGCGACGGACGCGCCCTCAGGCGCGTTCAGAGCTAAGTCATCTACACATGGGATTTCGTTGGCTACACTCGCGCAATGTGTCCTAAACCAATTAACAGCCCAAGAAATAGTACATGAATTTGATCCTTCAAAACTCCCATACTTTGTCTGGATATCTTAATGTCTTCCATATTTAGCCTTTTCAATTTCAAATTAAGTTATCCAAGTTAAAATATGAACGTATATTGTTGATATAAACGTTATAGTCCCGTAGTATTATTGCGCAATATGCAAATTACTGCTGAAACGATTTACCGCTGTCGAAAAAGTAGGACAGCAAATTATACTACAATAAAGGTGTAACCTCTGAGTTCCAAGACATTATTAGTAGGAAATAAATATTTCTACATTATACAAAACATTATTATTAACAAATCAAAAGTTTTTCGTGACTCTAGGATAACTCGCGCATTAATAAAAGAAGAACTATTTTCGTGACTCATACCGCGGGTTTAGCTGAATATTCAGCAGTTATTAATATATAAGATACAGTACAATGGCTAGTATAAATATCTATTTTTGAAAATGCATGTAAGACACTTTACCGCCATGTAGTCTTTCATGGTAAGGAAGTTATAATACTAGTTCTACTTCCGATTCTTGTGGTTTGTTTACATATTTTACTAGGTCATGATATGAGTTAACCTTCGCTATTCTAAAAATAGATTCTGTTTCACCTGTTCTGATTTTTGGACAGGCGATTAGGAAGTACACATTAAACATGTAATTAATAAACCAGCGGATTGTAATGCAATACTTTTAGAAATGCTATACAATTGTAAGAAGCAAACAAGTTGAAAATGGAATTTAGTGTGAAGTTGAAAAGGACAACTAAACACTGTAGTGCTTAAGTGACATTTAAATTAAAATAAAAACGATGTGCTCTGGCCTCTACATCTTTACCTTGTAAATAAAAAAATCTAAGAAATACACTATTAATTGCTGATGATTTTAACCATTTTTTTTTAATGAGACATATCCAAGAGAAATACAAATACAAATGACTTATATTTTATTGTCTGTATGCCCACTATGATATAACACGAAGCAATTCTAAATAGCATTCTCAAATGTATAAATTGTATTATGTTTAAAGTTTATTTGCCTGGATTTATTCTAGAAATATTTTGTTGATAGTTTTTTTTCTATTTACATATCATTTCTTAGAATAAATCGATAAGGACACTGATTTACAAGTTTGACCAGAGTTTTTAGGCATAAATTTCATTCTGTATTTAAGTGCTTGAAAGTAGAAAATCTGAATTATATCAATTTGGGACACAAAATATATTGCTCTACAAATCTCGAACTTGTATGGAACAAATTTTCTCTGTTATATATTTTGTGTTTTGTTTTTGTTTTGGTTTTTTTTCTAAAAGAAGCCTTAATTAATGTCTTTCCGGTTGCATGTCCGTCGCATTCAGTGCTGCAGCACTTTGATTTTCAATATCATTAAAATCATATCGTCACTGTCGCTCTACTAACCTACGCGTAGCGAAGAGTAGCGAAGAGTAACGGAGCGAAAACGATGATCTAATTTTAATGAGATTGACCTTTTTTTAAACGTAAGTTATTGTTTGGTTTTATTAACCTGTCAATTCCATACTAATTACACGGTCAATGCACACAATATATTAATCTTCGAAAGATTTTCGGTAATTTCCGTGAGATGTACTCAGTGAGATTTGATTAAATATAATTTGTGCCTATGCAGCAATTATACTGACCGGTATAGCGGAATAGGGTAAGCTACAGATTAATGATTTCTTATAATTAGTGTCCTACGTGTTGTGAGATCGAGACCGCGTACCGCCAATGTTTTTTTGTTGTTGTTTTTTTCTTCTTCTTCTTCTTCTTATAATTATTTTCAACATTATCGGAACTATAATTGCTTGTTATGTTGTTCGTTTTGATTTAATATGTTTAGCAATTAAACTCCTTTTAAATAACATGCTTTCAGAATTAAAATTTATAATGAATTCGGATTAAAATTAGAAAATGTCGTTTCAATGGCGTTGAACACAATACAAATTGAGACAATGTTTCTTAGTTGATTCATATATGTGTAGACAATATTGGAAGCACTCGGCCATTTTCATGAAAATATACTGCAGAAATAAAGAAAAAGAGTAGGCCTTAAAACAACGGCAAAAGTAGGGATCGAACTACAGACCCCTAATATATTACACAATCACTCTACTGTCTGTGCTATCGCGGATTTGACATGGCCTATGCATTAAGCGGGTGTGACTTTTCAAAACATTAGTTATTTACTCCATATTAATTCTCGTAAACTACACGGACAGAACCGAAGTGAAATCGAATATTTAAATGAGTGCTATAATGTATTCAAAATTGACAGGTCAATAAAATCAGACTATACAGTAATCAATAGCATGTTCAAAGAAAATATCTGTTCAAAAGTAGTTCTTTTCCACACTTTGTATTTGTTTTTCTTCCATAACTGGAATCAATCAGATAAGGATTCAGTATACGTTTTTACGCATTAAATCGTCCATGTTACCTACTTTTAAAAGCAATTAACACGGTATCCGTTTGATTGTATTTGAAACCTTTAACATTTAGTTTAATTTCTAGTAATACTACTTATGAATTTACAGACCTTTGTGCCAATATAAATTACTTGGCATTAAGGCATTGTAAATATCACTTGACACACTTAAAATGACTTTAATCTATTTTGCCGGAACTAAATACTTTCAATGCTAATTTATCTGATGATCAATAAAGGCAAAATATATATGTTTCTGTTAATAGCGATCGCTTGGTTTATGAGGTAAAGTGGCTACCTAATCAGCGCTAAACTGTTAATACTAACAGCTTCTCATACCATATTTTTCAAATAGAAAGGGCAGACATGTACATTATTATACTATTTATTCATTGCATGAAAATAAAACAACTTAAACGTCATTTCATTTAATGTGAATCACTTAATCAAATAACGTAAAGAAATTACTTCTCCGGTAAAGTTAATTGGCTATACGCCACTTTGATAGAATTGCACTCACGTTATCATTTTCAATCGCAGTATCAGCAGGTGTTTTAAACATAAAACATTACCATGTTGAAATCTGTTGAAGTCGGACGGTAGTTTGCAATTTTTAGTGCTGTTGACGTCCATGAACAGACTTTATCAAACCGAGCCTGCGGAATTTTTCCATATTGTCGTTTTGCGCTTTCTATGATTCTATTTCACCTTATTTGAAATAAATCTTTACTGTTTTGCGCTGCAGTGTGATAATGTACAGTTTATTGTACCATTGCTTTGTAATTAATCTTTCAGGCCTACCGACCTTATCTGTCATTTATCTGAACATTTGAACTTGAACCATGTGTTTTTTTTTCATCAAGGTAGTACATATATAACATTATTTCTTTTCTAATCGCCCAAGGAAATGTTGTCGTTTTTTTGTTCTACACCTGGCAAATTCGTGTCTGACCTTCACAAATATCAAGCCCATTGAGTAAAAATTCCCCCCAACCCTTTGGGTCATTTAAATTATGTAGAATCTTATTATGAATATAATTATCTTGAATTTGATTTTCCCTTAACTAACTACTAGAGCTTATATATCTGACATGTAACACTAATTTTTAGTCTTCTGCGAAATTAAATTTGAAACTGACCCTGTGGTCATTAAGTATCATAAAATGATAAAGATAACGTACTTTTCTGTCCAGTTTCGTAAATGGTTCTATAAAATCAATTTTGATTCCGGCGTATATTGCTCATCGTTAGCGGTGATGTCGATTACTAATATTATAAAGTTGAATTTTGATTAGAGCATGCTGTTGCAAATAGAACGGTACTATCTTAGTTGTGATAATAAATTGACATAGATTTTTAATGTTTTATTTCTCAAAGAACATCTGTCTGCTTATAAGCTTAGAAGTAATTTAATGCTTTTCATTCACATTTAGAAATGAGTAATGAGGAAATACACATTTTATCTGAACCATTATAAAAGAAACAAAACATTGTTTTTCCATTTACATAAAGTACCGGTATTATGTCGCATTCAATGGAAAAAAGAATGGATCACAAGATACGTAATTCTTTCTCGATACCGTCCTAATTGATATAAATTGACTTAAACTGTTTTTAAAATAGACTTTTTGTGTTTTTATTGATCATTCAATGACAAATATGTTCAAATAATACACTAGAATAAGCCGATTAAAAGTGTTTTACTCAGGGTAAATGAAACAACGTTTTTAACTGTTGCATTAGATATAGAATGATATAAAGTATTTAACATTTTTAGAATATTTAGATGAAATATACGAACCGATTTTATAATTCGTCGCCCTAATTCCAGAGTGTCGTAACTCCAATTTTGAAAAAAATGAGTGTTTGGTATCAAAATGTTCGTAATTTTTTTTCTCTATCTAATGGTAAGAACAACATCACCCTGGTTCTTGCCTGTAACAATATATTGAATGGGTCAGAGTGCTGTAAGTCCAAAAATTGTGATAACAATACAGTCCATAATATCGTAACTTCTGAGCCAATAGTTTGTTAAGATTCTAGGCACGTGATGCTGTTTTGACAAAATGGCAGATTTTTCAAGGTATCAGGAATGACATTTTACGTTTTATATTTCTTGATAACATGTTAGTGTTTTGCTTAAGATGTTATCTAATTATTTATAGATTAATATTTTATTGAACTGTTTCAAACCTTAAAAAGAAATAATAACTACTCTTAACCCTTGAGCTAAATTCAAAGCACCATGCTGTGTTATGAAATTCGGATAGCATGGAAATCGGATTAATTGATACAAACTTTCAATATTCACAAGTATCAGCTGTTAATAACTTGCTATGTGATTGATTATATGATTGATTGGTCAATATTACCATTTAATACGGACAATCAGGTTTTGCATAAGATTGTCTATACTTTTAACTTACAAACAAAACTCATCAAATAGAATCATACTACTGCCATTTTTACATTTTGTACAATGTTTTTCTTTAACTATATAAAACAAATTACTGTACTGGTGCTTAGTGATTCGAATTAAATTTACACATATAACTTTACCACTCATAACTGATGTTAAATTAGGTTAATCATGTTTATTTCATAATTCATAATTTCATAATTTTCATAATTTCAAAATTCTGCACTTTCATATAACGGTCACAAAAAATATCAAAAGTTTTGCAAAAGGCATTATGCAATCCAGAGTGGTTAACAATACCCACTGTCATATAGAAAGAAAGACAAAACACTTTTAAAATGGCAGAGGTGTTCAGTCCTACATCACTCGTTTGTGTTCTTAAAACAGTACGTCCAAACGTCAAAGACTATATGGTGAGTAAAAGTTGACAATATCCCTATAACAAAAGTTAAAAAAGCTGAGAGTTGTCTCAGATGCACCATTTATCGTTGAATAGAGACGTCATTTGCACAACAAATACTTATTAAACAGAATGCCACCCTGTTGACCTACTCAGCTATTTTGCATAAATCAACAGGGTGTCAGTCTATACCTTTTTGTCAACATAATCATTTTCAATCTTATGCTAAAATTTCTTATGTAATTCGAACATGCAAAGCAAAATTAATCTAAGTTTCTAAGTTAAAAATAATTCTTGTACATCTACTTCCAACTCGTAAGGTATTACTACCTGTAATTATCAAGTGATTTGAACCTTTGAACTGAAAATTATCCATTACCAAAACTATTTTTTAAAAAGAAAAAAAAAATGCTTAGTTAAAAATTGTCATTCGATTGAAACGTAGAAAAAATGATTTTGTATAAAAATGTTACAAAGTCTTAAGACCATATAAAACATTAAGGAATCTTTAAATTATCATATTTGTTTCATCAAACGTTTGTTGAAGTAAAATAGAATTAATATTTGACTGAAACTCTTAGATATTGAGCATTGCTTTTATACGAATGAGTTATTGATGTAAACAGTTCAGTTCAAAACATTAAAAGCAAACGTAAACTTAATGGTTATTGTATGTAAAGAAGTTGTATGCCACTTGATATATAATTGAAGTACAGTAGTTCATTGAAACACCATATCCAGATCTGTAGCATCTTTGAAAATTTGTGAGCTTTGAGTTGTGTTTCATATTTTTTCATATTTTTTTAAAACAAAACATTAAGTAATGCTGTTCTTAGAAAAGTAAAATACATAGGTTTATTCTTTTTCATGTTACAGAGAAAGGAACTCATTGTTGATGTTGTTTTTCAAAGTTTAAGCAGTTACATCTTTCAAACATTTTTGTGTGTTTTGTAAGTCAAATTGTGTTCAACATGCTGTTTGTCTGCAAGTAACAGGTATTCAAAATTGAATTTGGAATGAATTAATGATATAATAAACGAAACCAAAAGTAAATCTGAATTCCAAATATTTTATAGTGTACAGTGTTAATGTGAAAATAGCATATATCATATGATAAAAGTTTTGCTATTTAATGTGGTAAATATCAATACAATGACGATGTTTCTAAATTTTGATTTCGTTTTGTTTAACCCAATGTGATACATTTACAAAATCAGTAATATTTTATTTTTTTGTTCATTTGCAAGGCTAACTATTTCATGTAAATGGTCATAAGATAATGAAGCCCGAGTTCAATTTCAACCTTAAAATGCCTGTGCATGGCTATTCACACTTCACCGCATTGTCTGGATTTCTATTATTGACTTTCAAGACTAAATTTACTGTTTTGATCCTGATCACATTACATGCTCTGTGGTGCCTAAATAAATGTGGATCCAGACTATTCGTTAAAGCATTCAATTTCTAGTTACGTCTAAATTTAATATAATTTCAGTATAAAACAGTAAAATGGTCATTATTTCACACTGTTGTAACTCCTAAATGTAATGATATCTTAGGGTCACATAGCTGTAACTTATTACAGCATTCTGGTTCTTGTATTTTTGTCAATAAAATATATTTTTCAGTGATTTTTCATTTTTTTTTATTTTGATTTTTTAAAAAAACTATCTACAGGAACTTCTTCGTAATTGAAAGTGTAAAAGTTAAAATAATTCTGCATACTATGATGTATTTTATATTAAAATTGGTTGAGTAAGTGTGAAGATATAGCCTGTTAAAACTTTGAAGTCGATTTTCTCAAAATGGTAAAAATACGACTTACATCATTATGGAATTAGGGAGACGAATTATCAATGAAACACTTTGTTTAATTCGTCAAATGAATTTCATGTGTCACCAACAGTATATCAATCAGAGTTAGCGCGATATAGTTTTGCGGAGCTTTAATTTTGCGTGCGTGTTAATTTCTTTGATTCCATAAATTTAAAAATGTATTTCAAGATAAGGTGTTGCATATTTGTCGATTCAAATACAGTTACTTTACTTAAATAGTTAAAAATTACACTGCAATGATGACTGTATATATATTTGAATTACATTTGTAGACGGAGAGCCCAAGTAGCCGTTGAATATCTGACATCATCTTCTTAACATGCGCTTCCATAGGTTTTTTTTCTCTTGTAATTATGCGCTTCCATAAAAAGAGTCAAATAGCTGGTTTTATTACTAATTAGGTAACAAAATATGATAAACAAGATCATCAAGGAAAGGCGGCGTTCAATGAACACATCCCCCACCCGACCCAGTAACAAGAGTCAGTGGCAAGGAGCCCAGGAGGACCCTAAATGAAAACAGGACAGGGCACAAGACAGAGCACGGACAGGTTAATTGTCGCAAACTTTGCGAATTTTTTGTAAGTTATACATGTTTTGATTCATTTGATCATTTTTTAATTTCATAATCTTTTATAGCAAAGCTAAATTGAAATACTTTTCATTTGAGTATGCTCCTGACTTTGTTTAAGTAATAAGAAAATTAGTTCAATTTAAAGGGATACTCAGGCAAAATAATGACAAAAATATTAAAATGATCTTATGTACTCAAATCACGCTAAAATGACATTTTTTAAAGTCCTATCATAAATTTCGGTATCAATTCTATATATTTTGGGTTTGAAGCGTAAATATATCTATATATATTAAACTAAATTTAGACGCCAACAGTATCACCGAATAGTTTTAACAAGTCATGTGACTTTAACAAACCCTGGAAGTTACATTAACATATATTGTGAATATTGTATGATAGAAAAAAGTCAAAGTCAATCATTTGACATGTTCTTTAACATATCCAGAGTTCATTGTGACAACCTTTATGATGTCTAAGCGCCCTAACCTGACCCACGCGGGTCAAGTTAGGAAACCACCAATTTTTTTTTTATGTGGAGAAAAGGTTTGTTCCTTTGACTGTCTAATGTACTTATTTTGAGGACATTTACAAAATAATGAATGAAAAATTGAAAACTAAGAAACTTAAAGTTTGCCTGTGTCTCCCTTTAACTTTGCTATAAAAGATTATGAAATTATAAAATTATCAAATAAATCAAAACATGTATAACTTACAAAAAAATTGGCAAAGTTTGCGACATTAATCACTAAAAGATAAATAATTTGTAACTGATAAGGAATTCAAAGAAAACAAAAAACAAATAAATGATTGAATAATAGGCCCACAAAGTCAAAGGGCACAGGGAAAGGGGACAGGAGACCGGGAGAAGGGGGGGGGGGTTAATCAAAGAAATAAAAACTAGAGGTAAAGGGGAAGATACTTACCGTAGACGACATAACAACAAAGGACACAAGCAAAAGTGTTTTTTCTTGTAGTTATACGTTTTTTCTCAAGTCTTAGTGAGAAATTGAGAAATTTGCAATACTTTACGAGCGCATAGCTTCATTTAAAATAAGTGGATTTAGCATTGAGAGAGAAGACTGAGAAACAAAGAGCATATGAAAAAATTAAAATGCGTAACCCTGTGTTGCTATGTGACATATTCAAAGCACGTTAGTGCAACAGACATTATTATCTTAATATAAGGTTAACATTATGTTCGTTAGAAAAAATCAGGTCTTCTTAAATTGTCAGCTATGAGATTTGACAATACCTAGATTAACATGTCTCAAATATATATGATATAGTTTAATACACAAAATGCTGTTGCTATCGTAACAGATAAGCTTCTTAATTGCATCATTAAATTATGAAAACCAAGATCGACAAGAAAGAGCGGATGAACGAATCACCCGACACAGGACGACCAACAAGGAACCCAGCAGGACACTAAATAGGGCAAGGCACACGGGCAAAAATAAAACGGACGAGTTGTCATTATAATACATTCAAAATATGAAATCATAAAAACCTTCAAGGTTATTAAAAATGAAAATTAATTAAAGGATCCAAAATATGATACGTTTTGAAGGATGAGTGGAATTGGGGAAGGCGTGTAATATTGAAAATAATCTAGGGGAAAAGCGGATATACTTTCCGTAGACGAAAGTACAATAAGGGACACAAAAGTGTCATAACACTTTATCGTAAACAAAAAAGTCAAGAAAACACGCAAATTAGTCACCACCATTGTATGTAACAATAAACAAGACACAAATCTGAGGTTCACAGAGTGGCGCGCCATAGAACGCTGGGGAGTTGAAACCGGTTAATGGTGCACCTGACCTCACCCTCCCCATAATGGTTCTTTTTAAACTGACAGTACACTAAACTGAGCGAATACCTGTCATATGGTATTCTAAGAAATATTATGGTTACAAAAGGTGATATCATAGTGCAATATGTTATTATTTTGTGAATGTCTTTCCTAATTTAAATAAATAAATACGATCATATTAATCCGTATGTATTTCTCATTTTAAACATATTTATCCATATGCATTTAATAATATAGTTATGACACAATATTGCTTAATGTAGCATTTTCATTAGAACATTAAAATAGTCCCCAGTTTTTGCATCAGATCACCGGGTGTCGAAAAGAATTGGAAACTCAAATAAGGTATATATTTTTTTCAAATAAAAAAGGTATTCACAAAATTGTAATAATTCAATTCTTTATTAACTCACACTCTGTTGTCTAGTTACAAGAGTTGTGTCCCCAGTTTTCAATAAGGTACTTCAGCTGTAAACCAGACATTTCAGACACACCCTATGCAATGATATACATGCGTACATAAAACGTAAGCATATGGAATTTCCTCCTTTTTGTTTGAAGTACTGTTTTGGTTATTATCTCTTTCTATAAAGCGGAGTGTCTTATTATTTTCTTGACAAATGTTTTTTATTATCGACGTCTTCGTTTTCAATTAGGATTTAGCTTTCTTTTATTAATCAGTTATAGTTGGCTAAAGGACGTCCAGTGTGGGCAATTTTACTGCTCACTGGGTGACAATGACCCCAGTTGTTTAAGTCCTTCATGTCATTACAAATGGCAGTTGTTTTAGTCCTTCCTGGCATTACAAATAGCATTTTATCTTCTTTTCTTCCCAAAATATCATCATTATGTTGTTTTTTCTGCTTATAGAATAAAAACTAAAAGAGATTCGAAACTAAAAACATAAATTTTCTTCATATGATACAGTAAGATATTTGTCTGGTTATACAATATTTTGTCTTGATTTTTATTTGTTTCATGAAAAGGAA
This sequence comes from Ruditapes philippinarum, assembly GCF_026571515.1. Lineage (NCBI taxonomy): Eukaryota > Metazoa > Mollusca > Bivalvia > Venerida > Veneridae > Ruditapes > Ruditapes philippinarum. Next base: position 9,501 of record NW_026867233.1, on the reverse strand, counting down.
CTTCCCCTTTCGCCGCTACCCATTTAAAGCTAGTGAATGTTTTTTATTAGGATTTTTTACTTTCAAATAGTTCAGTACTAATTACATGCATACATTTGAACTTGTACATCTTTTGTTTCATACTTCTTTTTCAACAGAAAATCCTCGAATACTAAATACAAAGAATAGCTTTTTCGAGTTCTTTTTAACGCATGTGACTTGATTTCTTTTTAATGCAAAAATAAATGTTTTTATGTTTTATTTTACAAAAATTAATGACTTTCATTTTTTTATGTCAATATATTCCCCCTTTTCCCCGTCTTACGTAACTTATAAATCTTTTATTGTCTGGGCACGGAGACCCCAGCCCCTGTCTAGTTTGAAAAATTTATTATTTTTTCAGCGTATAAAAAATACTCTTTACGTCCGCCCCAAAAAAACACGTTTTTTCATTTAAAATTCCAAATTTTCCCTTTCTGATGACATTTATAATTTCATTTAAAACCCAAAGTCTAAAACTGTAAACATCGATATAAAATTTTTTGTTTTTTATATACCATTTCTATCTTTAAAAAAATTTTAAAAAAAAAAGGATCCCTCCCAAAGCATTAAAACACAACAAAATACATAAAAAAAATTGCCCGACTCAATAACGTTTATTTTTTCCACATAGATCGCTTTAAAGACAGCTTTACCATAAAAAAAATGATAATTATTAAAAGAAGAGAATTAACTTACAAGGAGATTAAGGCAAGGCAGATATTATAAAAGATATAATAACAAAAGGAACACTTTTAAAGGAAATATTTAAATTAATTGCGTGAAAATAATAATATAAATCGCTGGATGACAAAATGTTAATTGCAAAATCGTCGATTTCTACAAAACAGTGGGCGCAGCTATGTTTGTGTTTTGGCGCGCATGCCGTAGTATACGCCATGTTTGGTTTATAATAGTATTTCTTGAAATAACTGCGAAAAAGTAAGATATTTGTTTCGTATTCAACAGAAAAACAAATTAAAACAAGTAGAAAGAAGTGAGTAACAATGTCAAAGAAAAAAATAAAGACAAGAGTTGTAACAAAGAATATTTCTCTGGTATTCAAAAACGTAAAATTGTACGTAAAACAAAATATTGAGGAACAAAATATCATCTTGCTGCTGTTTTAAGTTTGATTGTAACCGATAAGCATTACACGTGCCATAAGCTCAGAAGGTAAACACCAAGTATATGTAAGTGTTCATCCGTGCTGTTCTACAGAAATTAGAAACTTCGACTGGAGCGATAGCGACCGGAGAATGTTTCTAATTTCTGTTGCACAGCTTTGTAACTTTCTTCATAATTACAAATTAGTTAATACCTTTTCCTACATTCGTAATAAAAGATATTTTAATTGACATTTTATATTGGTTTCTACTTAAACAAATACTGTATTTTCTTTGCCAAGACGTTGATTTAAATCTGAACTGCATGTATCTCATTTATGAATGAATGAAACATTAATGTAGGTTGACCTTTTGACGTCACGTTTACTTAATTAATATTCAAAAGCGGCCAACGAGTTTATGCAAATGACTTTTTGTTACAAATAAGGCTCTATGAAGCACTATAAAAATAAAAGTATGAACATAATTTGTTCTTTTGTTCTTCTATGAAAATTAGCGCTCATTATTATGAAGAAATACAGTGTTCCCATTGGGTGACAAATACAGTTGGACTCTAACATATTTTTTCATACAGGCATATTGCAATTCTTTTTCAATATTCAACAAATAAATTAATTGTAAATTGTAGGCAGCAGAATTATGACTTTATATACTTTAAGTAATGTATTATGGAAAGCTAAGGAAATACGAATTCTAAGTCAAATGAATTTTAAATGGGGCAAAACATTGTTAGTTTTACATCTAAATATATAATAGAATAGAGAAAAACAGAATTCCTTAAGAAAGTCTAACACAACAAAACTGAAAAGCTGTCTTTCAAAATGATTCCAGGATTGAAAGTCGTTGAAAAACAAACAAAACCAGAAATAAAACCCACTCATTTTTAGCTTGTAAAGTATGTGCATGAAATCCTTATTGAAGTTTATGTTCAAATTAGATATATATTTGAAACGGTAATTGATGTTGTATGATTTTCTTGTGTCTGAATAATTATATTCACGTGGATTTATTTCATATTCGTTGATATTGTTCTTATATTTTTGATTATTTATGTCTTATAACTGCAATATTGTAACTTTGTGCATGCTGATTCATTAATACAGTCTAACTTATTAAGACACGCTTATTTAAAAACGACACCTCAATAAGTAAATTGTCAGACGGATGATAATAGTTTCAACTCAATCAGAACTGTTTATCATTTTGTGCAATATTAGTTTGAAATTGATATTCTAGACAAAAAAAGAAGATATATAACAAGCATTTAATGAAAGAATGTGACAGCTGTAAAACATCAAATCATAGATATGAAAGCTATTTTGAATATAATGAGTAATTGTCATAATAGATAAACCTGGGTCATATATTTTACTACGTTTCTCAGCAAGGTGTTGTTTGTTTTTGTGTATATATCTATGTGTTTATCACATTTACATAATGAATTAACAGCCATTTGTTACAAAAACATAAGAATCAGTTCAATGAGGCAAACACATTATCACTATATATCATTCCCAAAAATACAGTATTTGTTTCTTGTTGAAAATGTATAGTATATCATCGTTAAAGTGCAAATGTCATTGTTACACTTGAAGTGCTTTCTAATTGTATTGTACGAATGAATTCATTTTTCCCGAGGCTATTATATATGATATATAAGTAAAGCTATATATATTAGTCAATTAATAGCACTTTTCCTTTAACCTTAACGCATCGAAGACTATTTTCAACATGTCAATGTTTTCTGCAAATGAATGGCTCCAATTATTCTTTAACGTTATGTTTTATGAATAAGCATATAATGTAATGCCTGAAATTAAATCTTTTTGTTTTCGATGAAAATTACACTGTCTACAATGAGTTTGAATATTTACCGAACTTGAAAATTTTACGCAAAAATATATCTATATTTGTTTTTTTAATCAATATTACGTTATGCTCAAATGTTATTGAATAAACTTTTTTATTTTATGTTTCTATCGCATTTCATCTTCCCCAAAAAATCGTCAGAAGTAAAAAAGATACATAAATGAAAAAAAATGTCGACGCGGATTAGTTTGAATTAATGGGAAATTGTTAATTATGACAGTTAAAAATTAATGTTAAAAATGAATGATAAGTAAGTTTTAAACCTTCTTATCAAACTTGGGGTTTTTAAAAAATCCTCAAAACTAAATTTTAATGTTTTTATATTATAGATATAGGCTCAAATAAAAGATTTTTTCAATATTGAAAGCCCAAAAAAGCATTTTTTTAAAAAATATTACTGAAAATTACTTTTCAGTTTTAAACAAGGGAGGAAATAAAAATTTTTTTTTCTAAAATCTAAGTAATTTTTCAATAAGAAAAAAATGATTTTTTTTTATGATTAATGTATGTTGAAAAATATTTCACACTCAGATATTAATTTTTTCGATGTTTAAAAATTTTTTTTAAAAAAATTTGTAAAATATAAAATTTCATTTAAGTAGGAAAAACCCTTTTTACAACATACAAGATTTTTAAAATTTTAATACCCTTCCCAAAATGATTCATTGGGAGGGAAATGTTTTATCTATGTCAATTCTCAGTGAAGGTAGGTACATCGTGATGTCAACCAAACATAATGTCATTGTTATGTGAAGATAGTATGTATTTCACGGTTATTGATTTAGAATGGATGATTTAGCAAAAGCATTCTCATAAATATAATATTATGAAATACGAACTCTTTGATATAAAAGATAATAGTTACACGGGAAACAAATTTAGCACCTTGAGTATTAGCGCTTCAATTATGAAATGTTATATATAAACGAAGCTATAAATTATGAGTTTCCCAATATTATTTTCCTATCTTCGGTAAATTCGAATTGAAGAAATACACGTCACTTCACATTGAATCATGGAATTGAAAGAAAGAAAAAATATTCCTTTAGGAAGACCCTAAAATTGAAAATGCTGCAAGCTCGGTACATTTAGCTTTCATGAAAAGAAATTTGGATTGATAGTACGCATCGCCCCAAAAAACTGCTATGTAAAAGGGTTTTGCAGTTAAACCCATTATATATGCATTACCTACTTTTTACTATTTGAAATCATTTTATATTTAATAAAAAAAAGAAATTTGCCTATTTTCCTTTTGAAAAAAAAAAAATAGCAAAAATTTTTTTAAAGATCTAAGTTTTTATGCAGTTTCACTTTTATTGCCATAAAATTTTTCATTGCATAGCACTTGGATTTAATAATATTTCAAGTTCATATAGCCTTGACTTTGTGCCTTTTAAAATTTTTTTCCCACAATGTGGGGGATATAGGTTTCACTTGTCCCTCCGTCCGTAGCCGAAAATTTTTGAACGCAAATCCCCTTAAACTGGAGGAGATTTGCTTAAACTTACGGGATGAACAACCCTTTATGTGTAATGGTAGTCAGAAGGAAATTTTTTCTGCAACCAAATTAAAAGATTATGGCCTTTGGATTTTTTCATATTACTATGTAGAAATTTTTTGGGCCCGAAATCCTCTTAAACCCGGGTGGAGATTTTCTTAAACTTCAGTGATGAAAAATTTAAGTTAGATGGTAGTAGATGGTGTTAAGGAAAAAATTTTTGTGCGACCCAAATTTAAAACAAAATTTTGGCCCCTTTTTGATTTTAGTTTTTAAATTGTGGCACAGTGTTTCCAAAAAAAAACCCAGATATAAGATTGAAGAATAGTGGCGTGAGGGGGGGATCCTTCCCCTGGGAAAATTTCTAGTTATAATTTTTAGCTTTCGAACCCTTTTAAATAAGCCCCTTTTTTAAATTTTTATCATTTTTTTAACAAACCCTTTAGTAACAGTCACTTTTGTTGTTATAAATTGGGTAATTTTTATAAAATGTAAAAAAGAAAAAAATCACTGAATAGAATATAAAACAGTTAGTAAAGCGCCCTTTTAATTTTGACGCTGATTACAAAAATTTTAACCCGGGGAAAAAAAATTTTATTAAAAAAATAAAAATTTTAAAGGAATACAGAAAAAATTTTAAAAAAATAAGTAGTATTTTTACAATTTCAATCCAAGTAAAAGCCTTGTAATATTAAAAAGAGACATTTTATGTGCTGTATGATTAAACACCTTTAAAAAAATTTCCTGTTATGTTAGCCAGCATTAAATTATTTTTTATAGAAGGAATATAAGGCCGAGAAAAGAAACAAAATTTTTATATAGATTTATTTTGGGAAAACCTTTGGGAACTAACCCCGGTTTTTACTTTTTTTCGTACTAAATTAAAGCATTTTAATCTATTTTATGCCTGTAACACCAAACATAAATCAGGAGTGTATAATTTCCGCTGCGGCTAAATTGTCCATACATTTAATGACACATACTTATTTCATATTCCATTTTCGCAAAAATGAAAACTCCATCTAGTTTACGTGACGTGTTCACGTATTTTAGCCTCTAGCTTTTTTTAGGTTATAAATGTTCATGTATTTTGTAATGTAGATCGATCAGAAAAAGAACTTCATACGAACCCGTCGTTTCCTGGAAATCTTGTTAAAAATGTTAACTTAGTGAATTTAATTAATATTGCTTTAAATATAAAGACATGCTTTAAATATGACATGAATTATTTATAATCTGTTGAAATATAGTACGGTGTCCAACGTGAAGGGGCTTTTTGTTTATTTAAATCTGATTGAGTATACTAATTGCATGTTACAAAAGAAAAACTTAATGGATAATTAATTTCATCGTTTGTTTTATTTTGTGAACTTTCATTATAGGATAAACGAATTAAATATTCTAAAGATTTTGAAGTTATAAAACATATACTGTTGTATCTATATAGGCCGCCCTTACGTAATTTACAAACATCAAATATTTATTTTTATATACTGTTAAACGAACACATGTACATGTGTACCTCTGAAAATTTTATACCACGGCATATTTAAACGAATGAGAAAATTATATAGAAAAATCTCGAATATAAGATTTCGTGATTTCATTTTAATTTACGGCATATTTTATTTACTCTAGACTTCATTTACGCAATAAACTGATGAATTTATCCTCCAATTAAATCCTATGGAACATAAGTCGTGGAATAAAACATATAATGACCAGCAATTTTCAACCTTACATCTGTGCTAAAAGCATTGTCTGATATTTATCTTAATAAAGATTTTAGATGCAATCGACATATTCAAATATGCTAAATAACATATTAAATGAATGTTTTATTAATATAGTTAAGATAATAATTATAATTTACTGATACATTAAAACTCACTTTTTTGTAAAATATCTTCCCCAGTTCGTCCATAAATAATTACAAGAACCAGAAATTTTGCATGGAAATACCGCGAGCACAGCTTAGGGAAGCACCCAGATTACATTGAGCAATAAATACAAACCTTGCAGACATTTCATTTGTATGAATTGAGACACTTACATATTAATTTAAAAACAGTTGAATACCACATTATTATCTTCGCAAGTAACGAAATTGTCCATGCTCTTAAGTATTGATTTGAGTTTAACATGTACTCAATTCAAACTTAGACAAAAAAGAGAAGAAAAATAATAGAATTGAAATGCAAAACAAAATGTTCCCGAAAAAGGTGTCAGCTTTGTGTAAGAAGAAAGATGTCACAAATAATTGCTGATGTCCGTACCGTGAGATCATTATTGCAAAAAAAGTAACTCCACTGATGTTTCTTGGTATGACAAATCTTCAAGATATTTGTACTATATGATAAAGGTCTGAAGTAAACGAAACCTTGTTTACAAATATTCAGAATATTCACTCACCCATATTTCCACAGTTATCATTTTTGATGGGCAAAATGAAATGGTAATTGAAACGCGTTGCTACGCCTTTCCCTTTAATCAGGATATTAATATTACAAAACTATCAATTTTCGATTTAATTCTGAATCTATTTCTCTATAACTTTTTGCAGGGTTCTCAAATTTAATTTGCTAAACTTGATCAATGTAACAATCATTTTATATATTTTAGGCTTTTTGACCTCGACCCCTTTCAAGCAGAACATTCCAAAAGGCAATTTAGGATAAGTGCATTAAACAATACTATAATTACCTGGTAGCAAATCTATATCATTGACATATGAGGGTACACCTTAATGAGTTTTGCCTTTCTTCTGATTTGTATGTGAAAGCGTCAACTGTTACAGTGACTTGTAATAGGTAGGTTTAGGTTTATTGTCTCATGAACTCTCAAAAGTATTTTAATTGAGACTTGGTATACTTGGTTCATTTTTTAACATACCATGCCATATCACAGACAAAAAATACAATCCTAAAATTACATGTTTTGCAAAGATATGGCTTTTTTGACAAACACGTTCACCCTAAACTAGGGTAGGATAATCCTGAAGGTCATTTCTTTTTAATTATCTTCATATTTATAGTTTCGAAAAATTTTCTATTTCCTTCTAAATTCAGCCGAAATACAAAATTTAAGAGAAAGTTTCTCATCCTGTAATGTCAAAAAAGAGGGAAAAAAAATATAATAATATCGCCACTTATGATTTTTGTCAAACTACTCGATGAGAAATTACCCTGTTTTTAAAGAAAGAAAAATGAATAATTTTATCCTCTTTCTATTAATTTTATTAAACCAAACACCATGCATATTTCTTAAATCAACAGGGACAAATGAAGCATGAGTTATAATATATATTTTAATGTCGATTGATTTTAGATGTGATTTGATCACAAGACACACTATACAATCCTTACAGTTTAAGAGGCGATATATGTTGTTTGGAAAATTTGATTAGTTTTTAATTATATAGTAATACGTTCTTTTTATTGAAGGGAAATGATTATTGTTTAAAGTTAGGTAAATCTTTACAATTAGCAAAACATAAAAAACAAATACTTGGGGTGATACATCTGTAAAAATCTAATAAAAAATGGATACAAGAAAGCAATGGTTGTTGGTATTCGACATTTTATTAAAAAAAATAACAACACATAGAATACAAAAAAATCACGAAGAACGGCAAAACACGACACATAGAAAATGTTAAAGGCTCTGTTTTGATTGCCTTTAATGCATTTCGGATGGAAACAGGATGTAGGCTAATACGATCTATCTGTTAGGAATGAACAGATTTGAAACATGCAAATATTCTATCGGTTTTAATTTTATTTTGTTTTAAATTTAAAGAAAATGATTGGGATTGCACGCTATTATAAAGACAAAAATATTTCTATCAATGACCTCGTTTTGATATCAAGAAAATAATCTACTTGAAAATGGCAATTGTAGTTAAAAGGCTTAAATGTGGTCATCGTTTTTTTTCAATCGACAAATTAATGATTTTGTCTTTTTTAACTCCAGTTGCTATAATAGTATATAAGGTTTGTTATTCTTCAGAAAAAGACAGATTACCATCTGTACATCAAGTATGTTATTCTTCAGAAGAAGACAGATTATCATCTGTACATCAAGTATGTTATTCTCAATAATTCATGGAGAAAGTCAAATGATATTTACTATACTCCATTACAAATTTTTAAGGAAAAAAAGGCCTTAAAATCATAAAAACAATAACATCGCAAATCAATTTGAAATAAGATAAGCAAACGCCTTTAGCGTATACTGCATAAGTCAGTTGTATGTTCAAAGAAAATATATGTTCAAAAATAGTTTTGTTCCAGATATTTTATTTATTTTCAGATTCATATACATATTCTTTAATACATTTAATCTATCAGATTAGCCTCGGTAAATGGTTTTATGCAATAAATCGCCCATATTACCTTCTTATTCATTGAAGCTTCCATAAGCAATTAACACCGTATCCATTTGTTTTGAACTTGAAACGTTTGACATTTGGTTTCAATTTCTATGAATTTACATACGTGTATGTCAATATAAATTATTTGACATTAAGGCATTGTAAATATCACTGGACACATTTAAAATGACTTTAATCTATTTTACCATAGCCCTGATATTCCTCAATACCTATACTGCCAATTTATCTCATGATTTTCATTGAATTGAAAGGTTTCCTGTTTAAAGCGATAGAATAGGATTATTGACGTAAAAGGCTACTTAACATACCCTAGCAGTTAATTGACACGAACGTGTTCTTTCCATTAGATGTTCCGTGCCGACCGCAATATGAAACATCTGCGGATGTTTCTGAATTAAATATATCACCTTTTCCATATTTTAATATTGACTTCTGCTATAGGGGGTGTGAACGGTAGCTTGAACTTTCCAGTACCGTCCATGAACAGGATCAATAAAACCGAGCCTTCAGGATTGTTTTGGGCTTTATTTTGAAAGCGGTCTTTAGCTTTTCTTAGTTAGATATGTTACTTTTAGATAAATCATTTCATATACTGA
>NW_026867232.1:0-21918 GCF_026571515.1 Ruditapes philippinarum | reverse complement strand
ATTCAAAACATTCTTTGAAGCAATTATACATTTTCAAGTATAGAATAATGATTTAAAAAAGCCACGTGTTATTGGTTTGATAAGGGTCAGCACTATTTAAAAAGGACCTTTACAAATACTCACAAATCTAATTTTAACTGTTGATAATAATACATTAATGTTTGACAGAAAACCAAGATCACAATTCGATCATAAGCCTTAGTTTCTGTATTTCTTATTGCTTTCATCTTACAATATCAAAGGAAACATAACAAGAATAGTATTTTACTATATTTCATAACTTGTGTTAAAAAAATACAATGTAAGCCAGAAACATTTTCTATTCTCTCTTTTCTATTCAATGTTTTATAATTTTTAATTTTGATTTTATTGGTCCAGAGCAAGGTGCATTGTATTTTGTCTTCTACAAAAATACAAAAAAGTAGCTATCGCTTTTTCGATTTATTGGGGACAATCGATTGCTCTGTATTTTGAGAACTATCATTAGCATGTTTTCATGGGTTAAAAGGTATATAGATAAAGATATCACAAATAAATTGTTAAAAACATTGTATCTTTATGATACATACCATTGTAACGTAATAACTGTAGAAGACATATTATGCATCACCATGTTATTATGGTTACGTTCTTTCATGTGGTTAGAATTATTAAGATAAATTACTTAACATGTTATATTAATATATGTTGTTTCGAAGTTTGCATGAATCCATCATTGTATGAAAAATAATTGGGCTTAATTCGGTGGCATATACAAAATATTTTGTTCTTTTTTCTCAGTTATTTAGAAAATGGTAAAGTTCGTCTTTATACTTTTAATTAATCGAATTGACAGCGATTGGGCATAATATACCTTCTGGGATAGAATTGAATTAAGGATTTGCATTTATATATATATATATATATATATATCATCCATGGTCTTTGTGCCTTGCTTTGCAAATTAAATAAAAAGAAAGATGACAATGTTCATAAATACTGCAAATTTATTCACCGTCACGCAGCATAACATCGTTATTGGTTTATTTGTGTATTCTCACTGTTTACTATGTATTCTACTTTCAGCTTCGGTTCACCAGAAATTGCCAAAATGTAGACTTCATAATAATACCACGCTTACAGTTTTGATAGTATAATATATTAGATTTACAGCAAGAAAAATACATGCGAGGAGCGTACTTAGCATAATTATATTATTATAATGATTAATATCAGAGCCAATTGAATTTCAAATTAAAGACCTTTGAAATACAGAACACAATTATTTAAAGGTACTTTAATATTCATATTGCAGTTGCATCAAATTACTACTAAAACTTGAGCTCGAGATTTTAAATAAATTGCAAATTTAATACTATATTATCAAATAAGTGTCAAGTTACACTATTCTGGGAAACTAGACAACTGATTATTCCGTCACAATGCAATTACCATCAAACCTGCCAGTTTTCAAGAGACAGACAGTGATAACTGGAAGATTATTGTAAACATATTATGCTAGTGAGATTACATCAGTTGACAACAAATAAAGCAAAAAATAATTGCACAAAGGGAGATAAACTGCACTGCATTTCATGGCACAACATTATACATTAACATTGTTCTGTATGTTACCAGCGCACTGCATTTACAAAAGATATGACCTGAAATAAAAAAGAATTCAGCAGCTAGAAATAATTATTGATAACAATTTATTAAGACCATGGCATTTATCAGAAAAAATAACTGACAACCCGGAGATTGTCAAATACTTTATTATGTGTATATATTTCAAATGTTATTATGTACATATTCTGAGAATAAATATGTTTAAACTAAATACTTTATTTGTCATGTTTTGTTATAAAATTTGTCCGTAGTTATTAGGTTTCTGATTATAAAAGCAACGCGTTCCTCTGCCTCTGATCAATTTAAATTGCCTATAGTCTTTTGGAAGAGACATACAACCTAGATGACATGTAATAAATGCTAAACATCACGTTATAAAAACAAGAGAATATTATAATTTTGCATTTAATTTTCTTAAAAATTTGAGATAATACCTTCGTATGTCTTACAAATGGAATCTGTGGTATAGACGGTTTAGAAATCTGTTATAAACGGTATATTAGTAATATTGAAATGCAAATGATTTTAGCACTCTATAGGAGAATATGTTATGCCAAGATATCGTTATTATGTATATACTGATTACTATTCATTGAATTTTAGATTTAATTTTCTTTTTCCCTACTTTAATAAAGAACATGTGATATATTAAAAAAATGCACATGCCGTCAGTTTCTGAGTACCTAATCAGCATCTTACATTCTTTTTTTGATAGAATTATCTGAAATATATAGACTGGATGAATGACAGCGTTTCTTTGACTCAGAGGTGATATCAAATGAATTGTTCCTTTTGTTTTATTCTATTTGTGCTAATAAATTTAACAGCATACATTATAAAATTTATTATGTCTCCGTTGTTCATTGTGAATTCAATTTAGACCCTTCGTTTCCTGGCTTGTTGATACTTGCAACAACAGTTTTGTGTCAGCAATAAAATGCGCCAAATTATTATTGCAGATATCTAATATTCTTGATTTCTGTTTCCGATAATTTTAGTATTGAGAGCTGGATACACGTCCATTGCTAACGGACGTAAGAGATGTTTAAACATTATTTCTCTTAAACAGACCACATTAAACCGAGTACAGTTGTAAAACCTATTTACTCTGTTTTAATGTCCTCGAGGGATTTCTCAGTTTCTAGAAATTTAGTACAAATCATCTCGCCAGTAACGAAATGAAGACAAAAGGCGAGGCTAATTATTTACACAAAGATAACTACTAAAAACCTTAAAAGCGCATGTCTAGATGATAAGGATAACAAATCAATACGAAAAAACATATAAGAGAACACATCATTTTAGTAATTAGCCTTACTAAAAGAAAATCATTTTACAAAATAAAATGGCTTAGAATGTTTCTTAGAAAATCCAATCATTTCAATGATGATAGCATGCGACTTACAAGAAGATTAAAGGGACGGGTTTAAATGTATAAATATCACCTGAATGGATTTAATCTTTTATGTAGATTAAACAGTATCATTTTCATGAACGATGAAAATCTTGTCATCTGTGTGATACATGCTCTGCAGGTTATACGTTTTGAATTACATTGTCTGTTTCTGTTACAATATATTCAATGAACCAACTTAATAAGGTGTAGTATTCCTTAAGATGATGTTATCATCCTTATTTTTTAAAATAGGCTTGAATTATATATGTGTAACTATGAGTCACAAAAATCATTAAAAAAAGATGTGTTGTAAAATTGACGTATTGAAATTCAAAATAATAAAGTTTGTACGTACAATACAATATAAGATAATGAAAGAAAAAGAAAATTGATGAAAGGACATAATAGGGCATTAACAAGCCACTTCATTTTCGGGCTAAATGTACCTTAAAGAAAGGAATTCCTTTCAAACAATATTTGTTATTAAAAAAAAGTAGCATTATATACTGACAAGTATTCATGTTTTCTTTTAGAAAAATGTAACGTATCGTTTATTTTAAGCATACAGGTAATATACCCGCTTCTTCTGCAGAAATCTTATTATTAGCTAGGAGAATGTGATTGTGTCATAGGGTTGAATTATTTGATAAACCTAGTATACACGTAAATGATATATATACACTTACACTAACTAAACATACACTATTTATAAAAAGTACCTTATCTACATGATTATATACAAATATATATATAAATAATTAGTTTAAACAAACACTTATATAACAATTCTGCTGTTACAATGAAACACGTTGGCTTTAGAGCTATTAATGGCAAATATTTTCAAAATAAGCACAAAAACAATGTACACTTTATGGAATAGCAAAATAAATTACATTTTATTTTTTCCAACATTTCAACAAAAGAAAAATACATTTGATCAAAATTTTCATATTGCCTCTTGTTATTTGATATTTTATTGATTACGGTAAATTCTAATCATGCAAAATTCATATTCAAATCCATGAAAGAGACCACTAATTAGGCATTAAAGAAGCAAAAGGTTTCCCGACTATAATGAATTGGATTTCCGTCGATGCAGAAATAAGAAATATTTGTTATGGTAAATTATGCTCTGTTACCCTAATATGCGAGGTTGATTGGGTAAAATGGTGAGAAATTGCAGTTTCCTTGAGAAGGAAAGCCATTAGCTAATCCGACAATCGGAAATGTTGCACATTAATCAGAATCATATTGTCTATCCTGAATCCTAAATTATATAATCTAAAGAATCTTAAACTATTAATTTTAAACTTGTTTTGATATGAATCTGATTACGTTGAATTTAGATACAACACATCTAAATAACATTGGGTGGTACAGTCTATATTTCAAAGACAACTATAATTTGACATGGTTGATTAAATTAAAATACTCCTAAATGAAATGAAATAAATAATCATTATAAGCATACCATTGACAACAAACCATCAACACATAAGTTCACATGATGCATTAATTTAATATTCGCAAAAAAGAAAATTCCACACATGTTTAAGAATGCATCTAAAGAATATTAGATGCGTAACACCGGAACGCTAAATGTTAAAGAGTTTGCAATCAAAGAAGCAAATGTAGACAATGTGGTATTTGGTTTTCTATGGAAAATACTATATCAATGTCACTTTTCTTATTGCCGCAAAGGAAACAGAGCAAAATATAATTATATGTAATTAGTAACATGCTAAGCTTTTGAGTCATCACAAACATTTTGACACAAACATCCTTCTATTTCATGCCGTACTGTTACACGCCAAATTTGTTTTTTCTTATACCTTACTGCAGTTTTTTTGTCTTGCTTCATTTAAAAAGTATTAAAAATAAAAACAACATATATCCAACTAATATTATGTGTGAATATCCCCGCTTTATGTATAACGACGCCGAATAATATAAGTTAAGAAGTAATTACAGTACAGCATGGTTGGTATTGCATAATTTTTATAGCAATAAAAGACCTTGTGAAGTCAGTCGACAGATTGATGTTGTTTAAAACATTTGTTTTTCATAATAACGTGGCCTTAGTTTAAGAGCGACAGCAAACATTTTATTAGTTTATCCTGTACTGGAGTATAACACTGTAACAATTGAAATTCAATTGGTTTGGACGTAGTTAAAATATGTTTATTGTCAAAGTATTGATTATAACATTTCCTAGGAAAACAAGGATAACAAGGAATTATAATGTCTAACACTTTTTTTCTGATCTACATCTAAGTGTGACCTTAATATTGATTGGTGTCTAATTATTGTGCATGACCGCCGTCTCATTATGCTTTACACGTTTAGCAACTAACAATACAAACAGTAGATGCAATCCAAAGTCATTTACCTAACAAATTGTTTTAACTGTTGACATGTGGCCTTATATTTGGACTGGCGGTCCTAGTATTGCGCAGGCAACCGGGCTACAAATATTTCAAACTCCTTTCATAGCCGGTTAACCATTTCCAACACACGTACAGACGGACAAAGGCTACACTTTAAGCTCCCTGCCATAATCTGTACATGATAATTATATTAAAGTTAATAGTTTGTTTGGGTCTTTAAAACTGCCAGGTTTTGTAACAAAATACTTTTCCCTTTAAATGTACTAAGTAATGACATACTGAGTTGAAATCAATTGTCAATTTCCTCTGGTTGTCCTGGATGCTTACCTTTCTGACAATGCAGTCTTCAATTTTTGTAAGATATTTATTTTCTGACAAAGAAGATTTTTTAAATCAGAAAATGCATTAGAGAAATGATTAACATACTATCATTATCCATGTATTAGTTTGAAGGAATACATACATTTTACTAAATTGTGTTATGTATTGAAAATGGTGGAACAATCTATGTAAAAATACTACTTTTTATAATCAAGAGAGCATAAATATCCAATATGTTCTCATAATGACCTTGAACTTATTATTTTAATGTGTACTATAGTGATGTGGGATGAAATATTCGTGTACCAGTTAACAGAAATTTGCGTCTTCAAATAATAGATATTCTGTGCAATGATACTCCACAATGAGAAAATTAAGTACCAGAATCCATAAGAATAATGAATGTAAGATCAAATACCTTTTATCTCGCATGTTGTAAGCAATTCTTCTGGGCGGATCTTAAACAATGGCAGAAAATGGAAAGTATTTTGAAGCCAAAGACCTCGATTGTCCTTTTGAACACGTGTTATGTCTATATTTAAGTGCAATGAATCCATTACTCAATGTAACTGTTACAACCGATGAACTTGAATACTTAATCAAGTAGTCATCAAAACTTGTTGTGTACAAGTTTGTTGTGAGGAATGACAGCACTACTTCATGAATATTATATAATATTGCCGAAGTATATGTAGGTCAATATGTAACATTATACTATAACTCTGTCATCTTGGATCGTTGAGAATAATGTTAACATCAATTATTTGTTACTTCATATCATTTCTGTTGATTTGCCACATGAATATTCTATCAGCTTATAACTACTGACATGTTTTATATGAAAAAAGAATCTTCTTGCAGTAAAAAGCACAATATGTACCCATTGTTTTTATGTTTATAATTTTATTTAATGTTTTCTTTATTTAATGTAGATTATGAATAACTGTCACAGTTATTGTACGTACATTTAAAATATGTTAAGATAATTGCTTTTAATGCTTGTTAGTGCTTTAAACAAATAATCGTTAAGTATATGGCATGCGTATTTTTAAAAATAAAGTAAAAATTCTCAAAGAAATTACGCGTTATATCCTAAAATGCATTGAGGAAAATTACTGTATGAGACACGCTGTTGTTGTAAAAAATAGAAATAAGTATAGCACAGTTGATGCAAAAATAATTATATTTTAGTTATTGTAAGGTTTTTGAAATTTAAACAACGTGGATTTGGCGATACTATGACTTTTACGTGTAAAAATCAAAGAGACATAAGACACTACAAGATTAATTCAAGCATTTAAATTTCATTTGACCAGACTATTCCATTAGAATATTATGTAATTTATTGATGTTAAAGTACACTGTTAGAGACAGAGCAAAATCACGTGATATCTAGTTCTGGCAGTAAATTGATTGCAAGATAAAACTATTTCGGATCAAGTCAAAGACCGTTCAAACAGTTTTATGCTCACATAACATTCTTTGAAAGCCATTATACATTTTCAGTTGAAGATGATTTTGAAGCAATGTGCTACTAATAAGGCAACACTATTATAAGGGACCTTTAAAAGCATCCACAAAGTAATTATAACTATTGATATAATTAATACGGTACTGTTTGACAGAAAACTAAGATCACAATTCGATCATAAGTTTCTGTATTTCTATTCATTTTCAACTTACAATAATCAAAGGGGACATAACAGGAAAAGTCTTAATAATAAAAGAAAATGTTGAATTTTAACGGTTTTTTTTCTTAATAAAGAATTTTTTCATGTCTCTCAATATATACTTAAAAGATAAAATAAAAATTCTGTGTCGCTAAAGTTAATGTCGCTACTGGCGACTTGTTTTTACATAGTTTCTAAACTACTTTTGGCGGATTGTTTTTAGTGCTCAATGATGTGAAAATGTAACGTTAAGTTGTCACTTTTAATATACAAGTATAAAATTTGATATTGCTTTCTTGTTCTACACACAAATATGACTTAAATCAGCTAAATTTAATATCAAAGTTTATACACCATAGAATTAAAACATCGCTGCCAATATTATTTTTGCATATCATAACAAAATGCTTTTTTGACAAATTACAATTTGCTGGAATAAAGTCCAAAAATATGTATTGATTATTGATGTTATTGTTGTTATTGACCGCACTGAAAAAGATCATTGTCACAGTGATTAAACAAATTAATGTCCAGTCAGCTAATTTCCGTCATTTTTAGTATTTAAGCTTTTTTGTCACATTTTTTAGCACATTTTATATTTCAACCAATTTCCTCGTGTTGAGATTAACGGTCATTAGACAGAATAACAACCTTGTGATATTGTTCAAAGCAAACTTCTTCAAAACGTTACAAAGAGTGCCACAAGGAGATGTATTGCACATATTCTGCGATCTCCATCTGCCGGCGTCGGTGAATATTTATTACTTAGAATTCGGGTGTTTTAAATTATTTAAATTCTAATACGGGGATAACCAGCAGTATGGTAAAACACCAATGTAACCGCAATTGCGTAAAATGGTTTACATGTACTTGGAAAAGACTTTGCAAATTGATTTACAAAAACATTAAGAGGCAGATTGAAGCAGATATAGTAGAGGTTAATAATCATTGTATTTCAAAGGGGTTGGATAATTATAAGTAATGAACCTAACGTAATAGTATCGTAGCAGTTATGATTGCCCAAAACCAGAATGATAGGTATATTTTATTTAAGCAAGGTTTCCTGAACATGTGGTGTAACTTATACAATATCATTTAACATGCATCGAAATAATTACTAGGTATTATAAAAAAGTTATATCAAAATTTTGCTGTAACTTAACAATGACTCTAGAACTTTAAATGTCAATGATTATCAAAACATTCAAATGTTAAGAGTAGGGGAGAAATGATACTTTTCAGGTTCAGCGGCAACGGCGTAAGGGCGTTGACGTAATCAATTAGTGTATTGCGTCATGTGTATTGCATCAGCCGTGTATTATTACACCCTTGGGCAGAGAACGCGCGAAAGTAGATGCTTATCTTACACGATTAATTAGTGTCATTTATGAATAATATTTATATTTAGAAAATGTGTATTGGTCATAGAAAAAGATGCTTATCAGTGTCAATAAATCGGAAAAGAAAGACGCTTATCGATCATTAGTATCATTTAATTGTTAGATGTAAATGGTAGGCAACTCTTTTACTGGCAATTTTTATGAAAGTTACATAGCAATATGTCAAATATTTTTTTTTTTCTAAATTAAATGAAGCATTCCTGAGACATACTTGGCCTTAAATATAAGGCGCGCAATTGATTGAAAGATACTTATGCTGAAGAAATATAAATGATTATCAGTATCAAAGGTATAAAGCTATATCTAATGATATATTTGAATAGCCGATTCTCGAAAGAGTTTTTTTTTAATTAGAACATCTCTGTTGTTTAGCACTCGCATACTGTAAATACAAAGAGAACAAAACATTCTGTCGTTTTTACAAATAGGGATTCAACCATTAATCAAGTGCCACTCGCCATTAAGGACATTATGACTTTCATATAAGCTTTTTCGAACTAATCTTTTTCAAAATACATTCCAACATTCAACACAGATATATAGTTTTACAAACTTAATTGGAAAGGAAAGATATACGCTTATCATTCATATCATTAAATAATTAGATTTTTTAGTCGAAGAATTGTGAATAATTATTTCTCATTAATGTACAAGATTATGTGTGTTTCATACAAAATTACCCTCCTACTTACATATACACTGCTGAATGTTCAGCGCACCATTGAATCAAGACATCATTTTAAATAAATGAGTAGCAACACAAATTTAGCGATGAATAAAATAGAAGAAAATTTGGGCGCTTGTTGTCATTACAAGCTAGCTATGCAAATTATATTATGGATAAAATTGAAGAGAAGCCTTGGTCGGCATGTTATGGATGGAATATGGAAATGTATCACGGTCTGCGTAATGCTAAATCAGGAAGAAAATTTAAATTATCATTTCGATGGAATACTACTCAACATCAACGAAAATCATATTTCCTGCGATCGGACAACAAAAATGCGCCTCATCACAGAGCCGACACTTTCGCAAACATGAACTTTTTTTAATTTTCTATGTCGTGACTACAGATAAACTGTAATGGAAGGCTTTAAACTGGATTAAAAAAGTATTGAATTCATTTTCATGTTGCTTAGTAGCGCATACTCGAATTTTTATAATCATAAGTTGTATTGTCTATCATGTAGTCACTCAAATGCATGTACATTAAGTGAACATACCGGAATCCAAACAATATAAGAACAGATCGGACAACAAAAATGCGCCTCATCACAGAGCCGACACTTTCGCAAACATGAACTTTTTTTAATTTTCTATGTCGTGACTACAGATAAACTGTAATGGAAGGCTTTAAACTGGATTAAAAAAGTATTGAATTCATTTTCATGTTGCTTAGTAGCGCATACTCGAATTTTTATAATCATAAGTTGTATTGTCTATCATGTAGTCACTCAAATGCATGTACATTAAGTGAACAGACCGGAATCCAAACAATATAAGAACAGATCGGACAACAAAAATGCGCCTCATCACAGAGCCGACACTTTCGCAAACATGAACTTTTTTTAATTTTCTATGTCGTGACTACAGATAAACTGTAATGGAAGGCTTTAAACTGGATTAAAAAAGTATTGAATTCATTTTCATTTTGCTTAATAGCGCATTCTCGAATTTTTATAATCATAAGTTGTATTGTCTATCATGTAGTCACTCAAATGCATGTACATTAAGTGAACAGACCGGAATCCTAACAATATAAGAAAAGGGAATCTAAGTACAAAATTTATGAAACCGAACTTTATTAGAAATAATTTACTTTCTTTAGGTGGTAAGCATCTAACATGCTCTAGAACCATAATTAATCGTGTTTGCCTTATCTTAACAAGTTAAGAAATATTATATTCTGAGGCATAATGTGTCCCCTTTTAAATTATAAAGAGTTATTCATGTAACAACCTTATCGTGTTCACTGGTTATAGCGGTCACAACATTATGTATGACTTCTAATTACACAAAAACAATGACCAAGCAAAGCACTGTCTACCAGTAAACGATTCTGTCATGGAGACTGAACAGTTCAGCCCTTATCATTGATCTAAGATAACAACGTTAGATGAAACGTGTTATCTATTTTACTAGATCTAATAGTTTTGCCTCGTGCACTGTAAGTAAATATACCGCAGTAACGTGTGGAACTTGAATGATCATTTACATCGATCAGACGATTAAGACACTGTACGCGCATTAAATTTCACAACAAGCAGAATACCCAAAGTGCTCACGAAGTGTTACTAGTTCAAATTGAAACTCCCTTAAATTTACAATCAAAAATGACGCAAGCAGCATTTATTAATTGCAAACTGATATATCTTTATATACGGTCAGTGCTCATCTCAAAATAATTTTAGTGACCGGGCTAAGGGACTGGTTCTTTACCTTTTCAACGTACAAATTATTAGTTTTCGTTACCGACCGAATGAGCAGATGTTAAATATACGGAACAAAAATTGAAGAAAGTGTGCTAGATTATATATAACGTTATTTTACAGTATGGAAATTTCACCAGCAGATTTTCCGTGTATCAAGAAGACTGTTGAGAATGCCAAATGGCTCATACACTTAAAGTGTATACAGCTATATATCTGATGCAAAATTACTGTTTGAATTTTAAAACTGTATACTACCGGTACAGAATTATGGTTGCACACACACCAATATAATTCAAATCGGTGAACAGTAGAAAAACGAGATGTTATAGGATTGAGCATTTTATTCTAAATATCTCACCTCTGTGTTTTTTTTATTTTATTTTGAGTGTCTTAAATCGAATAATGTCATAAAATTGTATATGGGCGTGCATGATTGCTCTCGCGCGTGTGTTATTGGTGTGTGTGTGTGTGGTGTATGTGTGTGTGTGTTTTTTTTTTTTTTTTTTTTTTGTTGTTTTTTTTTTTATTTCTCGTATTATCACTATTTTGTTATTGCAAAACAAGATACTAAAAATAATAGAGTGGTAACATAAAAAAAATCATTCTGATAGATAAAACCAGCAAGCTTTAAACATTACCGTACTTTACTTCTAAGGGCGGTAAAAGATATTACTTTTTAGAAGTGTATTATTCTCCAGTGACAAGAGCATTTTCAAATGTCAGATATACGAAAAGTAATATTCATAGAACGGGAACATATGTTACTACGAATACAAATACAGATGAATATAAACAAAATATGTAGACAACAGCACTCTTCATATTCTCAAACTTCTTTGTCCCATTCAGACGGGCACCACGTGCATATTTATGTAAACAAACGTAAAATGACATATGATGAAGTCATAACTCGTTAACAATACTGCAGAAAAGTTATTACAATTACCCAGTACAATAAAGCACTGCAAGGTACATTTGTAAGACGATACACGTGTATTGAATAGGCTCTTCATCTTTCCTTTAGCCCAGGGACATGCAGAGAAAACACGTTGGTTTGATAAAATTGATAATGAAAAGCGGACAAGTGCTTTCACGAACTGAGAGATAATGAGAAAATTGTAATGTACTTTCAAAAAGCAAAAGTAGTCGAGAGCTGGTAGATTAAATGATTATGATGAATTGCTAAAAATGTATCTCATGCTATAAATACGAATTTCAAGTAGTTTGTGAAAACAATTCCACGTACACTCAGGACATCGCTTGCTTGTCCGATCATTGTACAGTGTACAGCATATAAGCAGCATTTACAAGATTGCCCGAGAGAACAATTGTCGAAACTTACGATTGTATCTTTTCTGTACGAAATCTGCTGTACACATAAAGTAGTATTTTTTCTGTCTGAAATTTGCTGTACTCATGGTAATGTTTTTACTTGCATTTGATTTGAAAATAATTGTTTGCAACTATAGAATAGAGCTTAAGAATGCGCATTGAATCTACATATAGTTCGCGCAAAGCTGGAAACTAATAATTAGATGCTTACATTTAAGTTGAGTCTATTGATTTGTTGGATGGTTCTTGTCTTGTAGAATGTTTTATTTGACGTTATTTTTTATTATAGTTGTTATTTTCAAAGCGGTTATTCTCATCATCACAAGCTAACATATCTTCCATTAAATGTAAGAAAAATAAAGTAAAATAATGAGCATATATACCATGTGACGGTTTAAACAGATGAGAAAATAATTGTCCTATATACATTTAGAATTCATAAATCCCTACATGGCGCTAATCTTTTGTAGTAGATTGCAATAAGAAATTTACCACAAAATATTTCATAACAATTGAACACGTGTCAATGTTTTGAGATTAAACGTATTGTAATTCAAATAAAAGGCCAGAGTAGGGATCTATCAAAAATTATTGATATACTGCCACCAACTTTAACAATTTTGATAATTCCATATCACGAAGATGTTCGTTTCTTTTATATATCACCTCTGCTACATTACCACAAAATAGTTTTACCACAAAATAGACTTTATTTATTATAAAAACTTGTATGCAATCTCAGCATCATAACTGTCGAATGTTTTTAATATTTTCCTTGTTATATGTAAAATACTTAACACAACAATGTGTCATCAAAATGTGTAAACAATGTTTTTGTAACGTAAGCCTGAGTAGAAAATAAAGCTCGTGACTTAGTTGTTTCGAGAAGCCTTGAAACCCTAGAATAGATAAATACAGAATCCCTAAAGATAGCCCAACACGACAAAATTGAAAATGTTGCAGGCTCGGTTTGGTTGAGCCTGTTCATAGGCCGTTTTTACTGAATAGCATTTTGGACATAAAGACACAAATTAATAACTTTCATGTCTATTTTATCCCTTTTCTTTGGACCATTCTATTTCTGTCACTTAAAAGTTTAGCCTTCCGCTATTTTAGAGAAATCGCATTAGTGTACCGCTCTCAAAGACTATTTCGCTTAAATGAATATACTTTCAGTTTTAACAATTCTAAGAAAAAGACTGTCACAGAATCTTGATTCTTTTGCTTAATTAATATACTTTCTGTTTTTAACAGTTCTAAGGTTATCGAACACAAGGTCATGTTCCTGTACAGAGGTCAGATACTCATAGGACACACTGATACATAGAGACGTATCTCTTAGCGCTAACGGTATTGGAAGAATCCATTTTCTGACGTAAAGACTTCAATTATTCATTTTTCATATTTAATAATATTTCTCTTTTTAGATTCCTTAAAGCCTTTGAATACATTTAAGTACATTTCGCTTTGTTTTTGTTATTTATTTCTTTCCAAATTCGTATTTGTTTTACTGAAATAAAGCACACATACCAGATAGGGATTACTTATGTCCTATGTTATTGTGTGTTTTGGTGTGTGGGAGGGGGTGGCGTGAAGATTTTTATCAGAGCAGCGCTTCATAAAATCTCCAGGTAAACAGGTTTAGGTCATGTTAAATGTACAACTGTATGGGGTTTGTAAAGTGTGCTTTTTTGCCTTTTAAATCCTCACCACAGGCTTTTGTAGTTGCTCAGGTATCCGGTGAATGGTCTTCTTTCGAGACAAAAACATATTTCGGTGCTAGGAGAATATCTATTGGAATAATTTAAAATCGATAAACATTTTTATTTAAATTCGATAACTTTTTAAGCAAAAGTACAAACTAAACTGGATAGTCAAAATAAAAACGTTGCTAAGTTAATAATGCTAAGTAACTTCGATGTCTTAAAATGTCTTAGAATACTGTCTGATCACCCTTAGAATATGTGGCCTGCTTTTTAAATTTGCCTTTAGATGTATTATCTGTGATATGCAGGCTTCATAACCTCTGATCCCCTTTCAAAATTCCATTTTATTTAGTTATGCCCATTGTTTTCTCGTTTAGGGCACACGCATGTTTTTACTTGGGAACTAAATGCCGCTTTTCATGGAATGGCACTTACGTGCCATATTGAAGGTTCCATGATAACTGCCATATGAACACATCTGCGGATGTTTCAAAATTCATAATTGTACCAGTTCATGTTTAATGTTGAGTTCTGCTTAAGTCGGTGCTAGGGGGCGTGGACAGTAACTTGCAATTTCCAGTACCATCCATGAACAGGCTCAATCAAACCGAGCCTGCAACATTTTCAATTTTGCCGTGTTGGGCTGTCTTTAGGGATTCCGTTTATCTCTTTTTTAAAACCAGCCATTTCAGTTAATATCCGGTAACACGAAATAATTGTTCTGTGACATATTTACAGTGTAATCGTTGGAAAGCATTGTATAATATGATAACATTTCGACATTTCAGTTAAAAGGAAGCACGTGGAATTTTGACGAACTTTTTTGTTGTTGTTTGACTTTCATTGATCACTTAACACCATGAAGTTCGTGAAGTCCTTTGACGTAGGTCAAATCTACTTCAATCATTAGTCCTTTGTCTCCGTCTTTCGGTGCAGACTAGACAGAAAGCAAAACCCATATGTTAGGACATGGAAGTCAATTTGCCTTCTTCTAACTCGTCAGTTCTCATACCCTCACGTTATCATTACTCCTTAGTTAAATAGTTTGAAATCATTATTTCAATAGCAACGGGCGAAGAACTATTGATCTTTTCTGGAATGTTTCATAAAGATTGGTATAGTTTGGCACATGTTTATAACAGTATAATTGCACATTTTTGCCGTTAACAATTCGGTCGTGCTTGTTAAATCATTTTACCCACAGAAAGAACATTTTAGCTTATAAAGTTCCACAATAAAACTGTTTTACTGTTTAAATATAATTAGCAGAAAATAAGAAGTCAACTGCAAAGTCTGAAATTTCCTCTAATATACCAACGTTTTGGCTGAACACCCTTCTTTGGGGTAAATAAATAAGAAATAAAATAAAAACAGGAAATTATGTCTGTGTCACATGACGGCAATAGCAACGACGCCAAAACTTATCAACGAGTTTGGCGTAATTATCATAAACATGATCATTTTGTTCATTTTGTTTAAATATAACATCATCTTGCCTTGAATTTATATCATGAGCCAAACTTTCATAAGTGAGTTCATTAACAACCTTTGGTTTAGGTAGAAGCATAAACTCATAAAAAATGTCAGAATCGACCTAAATAAAATTCATCGTAGGTATAACATATACATAGGAATACATATAATAGATCATCCGAATCGTCCATAGTATCGTTCTTTCAAAACAACAACAAAAACACTGTTTTATGTTTGACAGAAAAGTGAGAGAAACTAACTGTTTGAATACATATGCACGTGCACATATAACACAAATGTTTTACATTTTATAAAACATGTTTCCACAGTATGCATGTAAACGTTATGTAATTTTAAATGAATTCCTTAGGATTAAGAAATCTTAGAATATATTCGAACATGCTAATTTGTACATAACAATATGACCAAAGTTAACACTTTTAAACATTCTTTAGAGTTGATATCGCTACGCAGAAAATTGTGCGAGAACTACTTTTAATGATAAATACCAGTCGAATAAAACTCCTACGAACTATTACAAATTTGTTTTGTTATATCACCTTAAAATTGGATTTCTTAGCTATACGATTCCAGATGATATAACTATACGATTAAAATATGATTGAACTCTATAATGCAAATATGAAATCACTTAACGATGCAAAAATGAAATAAATATACGATGCAAAGATGTGTTAACTATCCAATATAGAGATGGAAAACAATACAAAAATTACAGAAAAATATATTAAATTACAAAACGTATAGTGAACAACATGTTTAACAAGAAAGGGTGGCATATAATTAAAGTACCCCACAACTAAATCTTGCATCACAGGGCCACGGGTAAGGATTCTAGCAGAATACCAGATAGGACAGGGTACACGACATATCAACGAGTGAGATAGCATTATTTAAAGATGGAATGACTGAAGGAATACAAGGCATTTAAAGTGGAAGTAAACACAATTGTAACCAACCAAAGGACTGAAAATCATATAAATGTTTGCATGACAATTGTACAGCTACTTCTGAAACAGATAAATTCTAAATAATTCAGCTAGCAATAACGGTCTCAAATTAGATAATAGACCGTTCTTGATTGGTAGTTTTAATTGCTCTATGTGCATGTCACAATTCATGATGATATTAACAAATAATTGATGTTAAATTTGGTGCATTTTCAAAATGACGTCGTTGTTCTTGCATTTAATTTTTGCCCTTTTGTTTAACAGTTACGTAATTTGCGGATAGTAAATTATACCAAGTTTAGTGATCTATATAATTGTAGCGATTTTACATAGCGCTTTTCCAGACCATTTCATTTGAAAGACCATGTTCTAATCGTCATAAGTATCTCTCTAAACAAAACAACTACAAAAACACAATAAAAATAAAGCAAAGAAAAAAAATAAACAACGACACTGACCGAAAAGTGCATAGAGAGAAATTTCATACCTTCCTTGTTTTATATTAAAAGCTTGTTCCGAACAAATTTATGAAACCAAACCCCACTATTTTCACAAAAGCGATCGTCAATTCGTTCTAAGAATGAAAGCTAGTAACGAACAACCTAACATACATAGCATGGAACATGTTTCCATAGCATGCGTGTTTAAATAAACTCAAATGTAACTTTGAATTCATCCCTCAGGATAAAATATTCAAGGTGTATATCCGAACATGCTTATATGTACATAACAATATGACCAAAAGTGATACACATCTTAGTGATAATAATTAATTTCAGTTTATAAGTACATGGTATTTCATGGTACAAAACGAGAAACAATATCACATAATTATAGTCATGAGTGAAACAACGACATATAAAAAATGCAAAATTGAAAAATAGTCATGACTATAAATTAACCTTATTTTGTAATATTTTTCTGGTGCTTCAGGATCATTGATGCCAGCACTATTAAGTGTTGAGAATTGAGTACCGCTCAAGCCGGTGCTAGGGGGCGTGAGGGATGTTGCACATATCCGTTATCAATCATGTACAGACTCAATCAAACTAGGTCTGCAATTCTCTTGTAATTTTGTTGTGATTAATGCTTCCGACGGATCACTTTGTTTCCAGATTTTTATGACTAGACTAAGTGATAAAAAGACAAAATAAACACAGTAAAATGATAATCATTTTTTAAAACTTTATTTAAAAGATATCAAATACCTCAAAGTTATTAAAAGTGAAACGATGTACTAACACATGTATTCATGTCCCCATGCTAACACAAAATAGCGTGTTTCCATTGTGGTCCGGATGTATAATGACATGTCTTAGCAAGGCACAAGAACTTCGTATTACATCTTGGTTCATGAAGGAGACAATATTTAAGCTTATATATGGAACCTAAAACATAAACAAGATATCACTGCATGAACAAAAATCGACACTCTACTTAAAAAGATTTTTTTACAGAAACCTTGAACTGTTTGGTCAAATTCTTTGTATCGTGTTTATTCGACAAGGAGCAACCATGTTAGAAAAAAAACTTTTTACCTAACCCTTCAACCGAAGCTAGACTTTACTTATTTTTGTATTATGATAATGTTCAGAACTAGCTGTTATAAGAAGTTTAATCATGGAAAAATGGGCAGAATATGTATGTATTTAAACACAGCCAGACACTATCTTAAAAATAAAGTTTGCGAGAACTGATTTTAATAATAAATATTCGACAAAATAAACTTGTACGAACCAGTACAATTTTGTTTTTAACAAAATGAATTAAGAACATTAATTTTTAACTAAAAGATGACTCGCAAATGACACAACTATACGATATTGAGATGACTTAATACGATGTAAAGATGGCTAACCATACGATGTAAAGATGACTTAACAATACTATGTAAAGATGACTTAA
This sequence comes from Ruditapes philippinarum, assembly GCF_026571515.1. Taxonomy (NCBI): domain Eukaryota; kingdom Metazoa; phylum Mollusca; class Bivalvia; order Venerida; family Veneridae; genus Ruditapes; species Ruditapes philippinarum. The sequence goes on along the minus strand of NW_026867232.1, from coordinate 3,317 downwards.
CTATACTATGTAAAGATGACTTAACATACGATGAAAAGATTACTTAAGTTTGCATAGTGCACATCACTATGCGATGTGGAGAAATTTAATGATACGATGTAAAGATTACTTAATTTCACATCACTATGCGATGTGAAGAATCTGTACGATATAAAATGAGTTCTGAAAATTTCTTTTAGCAATTTTCAAAGAAGTACGAAGAACTTGTAAAATAATCATTCTCTGATATACATCATGTACATGCCAGATATTATTAAGCTGTCCAATCTTTGTTTCGTAGGAGTACATGTGTATCTCACAAACTGCAATATTCAAATGGTTCATTTGAATGATCAAAAACGGCTTTTCACAACTAAGCTTAGCCTACTAGAATATCCAAGACTATGTATAAGTAAATTATTTTTATGTATTTGTCTTTGACTGAATTTATCTCAAGTCTTGGTACATGTTTATTAGAATTAGCGATCACAAAACTGAAATTTTATGAGCGTTTTTAAGAATGATCTATTGTAATGCAGTCAATTTTGAAAACTTCAATAGTGTCATGCGGCATCATATCAATACTTAATGATAAAAGACTTTTTTACAAGTACAAAACGCAAAATGATTACTCAAAAATGTAGATTATATTGAAAAATATAATCTCATTTATTGAACAATTTTTCGAATTAGATAATCTAGTTTATTTTCCAGTGTTTTCACCCTTAAATTGAGGTTTTTAGAGTAACCTTTCATAAGGACCGGCTTAATATTACCACATTAATATTACCACATCAACATGTCTTTGGACAGTGCCTCGAATTCCTTAAGCAGCACGCCTCCAGATTCAAGTTAATTTTCCATGAAAATTTTGGAAATGTATTTGAAGTAAAATATTTTGAGATGAAAAAAGTAATTTACATAATGGGAATCGGCAACATACAATCCACGAAATTTTTAAAAGTGGCAAAAAAATGTGCAAAACAGCGCTTCTGCGTTAGTGAAGAATTAGAAGTATAGTGGTATGATACTGCTAAATCAGTCTTAAAATATGATTTAAACAAGATCCGCGCAAAATATGAAAATATAACTTGGATATTGAATGCTTTTATCATTCTTAAAAAGTTTAGTGCATGTTTCTCAATTATATTGATTTTCTTTAAATATAGCATTGGCTCATCTGGAGGTGTGCAGCTTTAAAGCCTGTTGAGATGTTATAGGGATTCAAATAACGTTATGGTATACGGTATAGTATACGGACTTACATATTTTCGTATGAGTATAACTTCCGCGTTTTACACCTATTTTCAAATATGTTCAAAATGCAATCATAATATTGTTTTACTACTACTTTATATAAGTTAATTGAGAACTACATATAACAATAAACATATAGATACAATAAACCAAAGTCAGGTTTAAGTAAACAATACTCTTGTCGGACGGTCTTGTTCGTTTACTTAATTGATTACTGGTGTTCAGGACTGCAATCTTGAAAATTAGCCTTCATGTGATATGTTCGATCATCAAAACTAATTTGTAACCTAAAACAGTATCACTTTTTTGACATAATGCCGTTACGTGTAAATGGTTTGAAGCATATCTTTCTAATAAACAACATACATGTATAATCATAATGAACATAAAGTGTCTCTCAAGGGTTGACACTTTTTTGTTTTTGCTTCATATGAATCACTTACAGCTTGAAATTATCAATTGTAACACCGATTTGTATGCAGACGAAACTTTATGAAAACTACATTATAATTATGCAAGTGACTTTCCGTCAACAATAAACAGCAAAAAGCTTCTGCCTGCTTAGAAAGTAGTGAGTAGAAGTGTCAACTTAATGATGGGGCATTAAGTCTTAAGAAATCAAATTGCATGCTAACTGGCTCTCGCTTATGTTGCACAAGTAAGGATTCAAGCAATGTGTAAACAATTTAATTTGAAATTAACGTTAAAGAACGAAAAATTGATCTTTGTAAAATAAAAAATTTCATATGGGATTTTATTGACCAATACCCTTTAAATTTTGGGAAAATTACGGCAGTATGTCCCTTTAAGTGTTGATTTTATTTTTAATATAAAAATGATTTTGGGCCTTTTTATTGGTTTTTGATGTATTGATTAACAATTTTAAAAATTTTTAAAATTTATATGAAATTTAAAAAAAAATTTAAAGGTTTGAAAGTGTGTCTTATTTCATTCTTTTTTATCTTGGGTTTTGTTTGATAAAAAATCCATTTCTTTTTTATTGGGTGAATAGCTAAAATTTTGAAAAATTTTACTTTGGAAAGGGTTTAAAAAAAAAAGTATTGTTTAAAAACATTTGTATTTTTTAAAGGTTTAGTGTGCTATATGTTCAGTTCTTTGGCTTTGCCTTTAAACGTGTCCGTTATTGATAATTTTTTTGGTCATCATAACCCTTCTTTTTTTTATATGTGTCCCCTACATAATTTTGGGGGCCAAAGTTATTCCATCTTAAATTTGAAAAGATTTAAATTGGACTGCATAAAAAATTGGTTTGGGGAAAAAATTTTTTTAATTTTATTCACAAGATGTATAGGTTGCTATTCGGGGTTGAAATATGAAAAAAACCAAGATCAAAAAAGGAAATGGGGGGCGTTCTAAACGCAAACCCCAACACCCAGCAAAAAAGAAGCCTTCAAAACCATCTCCGAAAATTTTGTTTCGCTCAAAAAATCGAGTTGACCCTTTTTTTTTAATTCTTTTTTTTTAAATAGGAAATTTCCAAAAAAATTTAATGGGAAAGCGAATATTGATTTTGGGAAAGGTAACAAATGCACTTCTGTTTACCAAAGGAAAATTTACATAAGTTTAAAGCAAACTGGCTTTGTGTTGGGTGTATATCAAAAAATTATTACAAACATGAGAAAAATGAAAAATTATAGTGGTTTCCCAAATAGAGAAATTAAAAATACCAAAGGGCAAAAACGGTTTTTTTTTAAAAACCGTTTTTGCACGAAAAAGCTAAATTTTTTTGAGGAAAAAACTTTATTGATTTTCAGCCCTTTTGGTTTGGGTTTAAACAATTGTTTTTACTTTCACAGAAAATGTCTTGTATTCCTTCAATGCTTCATATTTATATTAAAATTTTATAAATATCTCTTTGTACCCTGCCCTGTCGGGTATTCGGGTAGATTCCTTACCGTGGCCCTGTATGAAAGTTTTGTTGTGGGGTACAAAAATTAAAATGCCACCCTTTTTGTTTATTTTTTGGTTTGCCCAAAATATATTTTTTTGAAATTTTAAATTATTTTTTTGAAAATTTTTTTTTCCCAAAATCTCTAAAAATGGGTTATTTTAAGACTTTC
>NW_026867231.1:0-118106 GCF_026571515.1 Ruditapes philippinarum | reverse complement strand
CAAATATATACCGACCTCTTTTTGGTTCTATTGTTCTTTATACAATAGAAAATATGTGAAGTCGAGAAACTCGTGCATTACACAATATTCACCGTAAACACAGAAATTTTGAAAAAAAAGCTGAATTGTGCAAATTTATAGGGAAGGGGGGGGGGGGGGTAGATGGGGTAACGACCACTTCGAATAGGAAGAAGGGTCGATATATATTTTAAAGTACATTTCATCAAATTAATAGAAATAAATTAGCGCATACGGCTGTAAGGACCCTCATAACATATATTCCAGATTATTTGTGAGGAAAACAAACGGGCTACTGTTCTGGCGTTGAAGTTTGTGTTTCGCTGATATTAATGAGTACGATAACGCACATTTAGCCTTCCTCCGGTATATCTGCATAATTTTATATTACTAATATTTATTCATAGAACCCTGTCTTTTACTTTCTTTAAAAAAATCGTTTATTTTAATTATATTAGAAATAGCCTGATCATCTATTTACCATGAAATTTATTACATATTAAGATAAAGTGTTCCGTTTTTGTATACATTGCTTGCAATGTATACAGAGTTATAAGCTATATCTCAGAAAAGATACAGGTTTAATGCATTACCGAACAACATCCACTCCCGGAAAAAAACCGCTATAGAAACTAGTTCTTCATTCTGCAGTAGCGTTACATTCCGACTACACATCATTATAATAGTGTTTTGCAAAGTTGTTTAAATGCTTTGAAATTTCCAAATCGTTCATTTTCATGAAATAATAGACTCTTCATTCCTTTAAAGAAAACAAAAAATAACAGTTCATTGATAAAATCGTAGTTTATACCTACGCGTTAAACTTCGCATATACGCATGCGCTTGCTAGCATGAATGAATACATCGTAAATATAGTAAAGTCGTCAGCGCTTATGCTAAAACAATACAAAATAAGCTTTTTTTAAACCGCTAGTGTGTTGTGATTAAATGTCCGATTTTAAAATGTATTACACCAATAGAAAGCTTTTGATCTTAGCTTCATCACAATATAAACTTCAATACATCTTTTGACTCCAAAGTATTTAAATTAACTGTTAAACCTACCATATGTCAGACCATTTTACATGCGATTTATACAGTGAGATACGCAATGATAAGAATAGCCTGTCGTCTGCTAGTTCTAAAAGTGTATATCGGTGTATTATATAAATGGGACGAAACATCTCAGATAGATATTAAATCAAATAAAATTCCTGATTTACATTTATGCAATAAAATTGCCCTAAAATGTTTTACAAAATAAGTATGGAGCACCGTCACAAAATTTACCAAGGTATACCGGAAAATGTTGTTTTTTTGTTTTTTTTTAAACTGGCAATTATCGTGATTTCGAAAAATAAAAATTACGTAAGCTATTCTTTTGAATACCTTTTTTACACATGATTTTCCTTTCACTTTTGTATGCCTTAGATTTTTGAAAAGAAATATGTTTCGAAATTCAGCGAAGATTGCCTGATTCAGTACGGGTAAAAATAAAGATTCGGCCGCTCGACCGTTCGACCCATTACAATTCGTCGAACTTGGGATATTGACGTATGGAGCTAAATATAGGCATATGTGGCAAGATTCGACGAGAAGAAAAAATCATTTGAAACTGTAAATCAGTGTGAGCATTAAGAAATAAACACATTATGTTATTTTTATCTGCTTATATTAATTGCCGAAAAACACCAAAAAAAATACCGAAAAACACTTAAAATACAAAGAAATATTAATTCAGCAATATAAACCATTTTTGATGGTTATTTGATGAAATTGGTTTTTGTCGGTTATTTGATGAAATGGGTTCAATAATATCAGTTTTAAATCGATGATATATACAATTGGTATAATTCCAACAAATAAGTTTTATCTCCTTTTTTCTACCCTTTAAATGATTAAAATTTACTTTCTTTTTGCAACCAGTGTAAATTAGAGAATGGTTCTATTCTGTATTAAATGCGATATGAAAGTGTTTTTCGGCAAAGTTACAGTCTAGCGTCAAAAAAACATGGAAAAGCCGGAAAACACATTTTTACGGGCATTAAAATAGTCGTAGTTAAAACAAAAGCCGCTATTTTTTTCCAACCTTTTAAATGAATAACTATTACTTTCTTTTGTTACCAATGTAAAATGTCAGTGATGTTTATATTTTTATAAATACAGCATGAAAGTGTTTTTCGGCTACGTATCGGTCTAGCGTCAAAAAAATGGAAAAGCCCAAAATAAAAATAAAAACAACACATTTTACTTGCGATGAAATGGGCATTTCAAAAATAGAACTATTAAATAAAATTTTAACCGTCTAAATAAATGATTATAAAATTATAATTTATGTGTAAGAAATGTAAAATATCAGTAATATTTTTGTAATAAACATTGTATGAAATTGTTTATCGGCTATGATACCGCCTAGCGTCAAAAACATAGAAAAAATAAATAAACAAACAACACATTTTACTTGCAATAAAATACTAGATTTATTTTTTAAAAAATGCTGCTAAATACATTTTCAATCGTTTAAATGAATAACTATGAAATAGAATTTATTACCTTTGTAAAATGTCAGTTATTTTTTGTAATAAGTACAGTATGAAAAAGTCAGTGGTGAAACTTATAGGTTGGCTAGTTCAGGGTGAGGTTAGCCTGGGTTCCAGTCTGTCGATTTTTTGTTATGTTTCTGTTTGGCAAAATCGACACTATCAAAACGACGAACGAATACGGAATATTAAGCGCATATGTTATGAACAAAAAAATGTTATGAATAAGCAAAAGCTATCAACGCCTGAATCCCAGGCTAGGTGAGGTTTTAGATTGTTGAATGTCGGCCATCCATCTTATGTCAACTCTGGTCTGTCCACATTTAGCATCGTCGGATACCCACAGCCGAACCATTTACATTTATCAGTTAGGTATCAACCACGTGTATCCGATGCTGACATTACAGTTGTTCAATCTGCTGGTCATTTAGTTTGTTAACACTCTACTGGTCACCATTTGTCCCAAATGTCAAACAACATCGTAAGAATGTGTGTGACAGGTGTTGCTCGAGTTTGAACATGGATCACCTTGGTTGAAAATCAGAAGTATGTCACAGTAGCCAAAAAATAGAAAAAAAAATGTTTTAGCTCAATGGTTCATCTAAAGTTAAGAAGTTGGTAACACAACCTGATTATGGAAAAACCCTTGTTAACTTGCTGTCCAATATAAATGGATTTCTTGGAAAGGTTGTTCATGAAGACTATATGTAACAATTATTGAATAATGAAAATATTGCAGTACATTTGAATTGTTGTGATTATAGATTTCATTTTTATTAATTAACGATAAAGTAATGCATTTGAAAATTAATGTGTAGAGATTAATACAACACACCAGAATATATTTATTAATGCATCAAAGTACAGTACATAGATGTACTGTAATTTGGTAATTAAGTCTTGTAGGATGATTCAATTAATTGACTTTGTATAGAGTTCAAACCAGATCATGTATTTTATCAGATAGCATCACTGGAAACTCAATATGACTGTTTCAATATTCTATACTGCAGTCCATTTAACGGGTGTTTCAAAAAATGATTTCTTTATTGCTCATCTATCAGCTTGTCCTAGCAATACACAGATGGAACATTACATCTTCCTTGACTCATAAATAACTTTTGAAGAAAAAAGCCTTGGTGCATGTGAATCACTTGTTAGGGACATTGATCTTGGTCAGAAGATGATCCCTATTGTTTTCGAGGTCAGTAGGTTAAAATCAACATGGCTTTGATGTCAAAAATGGATTATATTATCAAGCAATGTATACTTCAGTACTTTCAGTGCTTTGATTATGATTATATTACGTATAGGATAGATCATGAGTACCAGTTGGATGTGAGATTTATCAACGAGCGAAGCGAGTTGATAAATCTCACATCCAACTAGTACGAGCGATCTATCTGACTTAGACCACAGGTAGTTTCCTTTGTTTAAGGTGAAGATTTAACATGCTTAAACGATTTTTTCTTCAACAATGACATAGGGATATCCAAATATTTCTTATTCAATCTATTTGGCCTTATTGTAAGAGGAAATGGCGTAATTCATGTTCTTTCATAAGTTACTGAATACACAATCTTATAAAAAATTGATTTCACATTCCTTTATAAATTTCTATCACAATAGAGCAGTCAACAATTCAAAATTTCTGAATGTGAACACATTACAATTTCGCAACTTGAGCGTATATCAACTCAGAATTTTTGTTGTTATTCCTATGGATTACATGACGTAACACCGTAAACATCGCTTGAATAAGAAGTAAACAAAAGCAGGACTGCTAACCGAAAAATTCTCTTAGACTGAACTCATGGGATTAAGAGTGGCTCATTTGAGAAATAGCAGGTAATTTTCATTAAACATTTCCTTAACGGTTAAACCAACCTAAGGGGCAGGATACTTGTTGGTTTTTGTCCGGCTGAAGTTAAAAATATTTTATAGATTCGTTTATTTACTGTATGCTTTATATTCACATTGCACTGGTTTGTTTGTTTTGTTTTTACCTCATTCATAAACTGAAAACATTAAAATGTTATCATACCTTCAATATAATGATAATTGAGGTTTATTTTCATTTTGTCCAAAATGTTTTTTTTTTCCACCAGCTTAAAACCTTATTAATGTTACACCATACATGTATATTATACTATTTTGTTCCGGTGGATACATTGATAGAGGCCATGAAGACAGACAGACATATATTTTATATAGATTTGTACAAAGTACATCATCTACATACATGTATAATCCATAAATATATAACCTGTCAACGTGATTAACGAAGAATATAGTAAATAACATAAAAAGTGTTCGTAGTCAAGCAAAACGGTACAAAGTGGAGATGAACATAAGTTTCGTTCAGTGTAAGTGATATTTGAACATATAAGCAAAGCATGTTTAACATAAAGCATATCATTTCCTTAGCATTGCAACCGCAGCCCAGTCACCATTCGGAAACCCCACCTTCTCTCCCACCAGTGCAAATCCCTTTCAAACCAGAAATGAATGTACATACAGTGTCTGCTATTTTGAGTGAGGCGGACATTCAGGATGCGAGTATTATAAACACAGTGCCTGAAATTGTCGTTTACAAAAGCTTTTGTAAACTTTCTATTACATTATAGATTGATTAACGCATTTCATTTCATTATTGCTTGTGTTTTTTTCTTTTTATTTACAAATACAGCAACTATTCTTGTTAGATTAAATGAAGAAATAATGGTAAAAAATTAGTGCTATCTGTTAGGTTTTTTTAAGAAGAAGGGAATTATACTACTTACTTCACTACATGTATCTATATGTAACCCGCATAAAACGTGCACATAACGGGTTTTTCCTTTTAGTTAAATACAAACATGATAGTTATATCAAACACTTTACTGTGATGTGTGGGATATATCAAACACTTTTAAACCTCTCTGATTGGCCGAGAGGAAACAGCTGTGGTCTAATTTTTTTTTATCTTCCTCAATACATTGTATTTGTATATATTATTAATATGTTATGTATTCAAATATCAAAATAATGATCTTACCTTTCCTACTCGACAAGTTCTGTCAACTCAACAAGTACATTACCTGACCTTATTACATAATAAAACCCCACGAAAAGCACGAGAATATTCAAATACCACCTGATTTGTGAACGAATAAATTACAAGAGCGTAGCGGATGGTATCTTTGCATGGCGTTGGAATGCTTTCTTAAACATGATAAAGTACATAAATAATATGGTTCTTGTGAGTAATATTAATGAATACTGGGTTAAAAAACAGAAATATGGATAGAATGTAGGTAAGATAGTTACCGCACTCGGAATAGGTCTGCATAGTATTTACAGACCCGGTGGCCTTTTAAAAACCTCGATCGCTACGCTCTCTCGGTCCTCAAATCGCCACCCGGGTCTGTAAATACTATGCAGACCTATTCCTCGTACGGTAACTATTACTTATCTATTATTATATACCATTGGATATCAATTCATTCAACAGTTGCTGGGCCTCTTGGAATGTTGGTGAGAAGTTTTGTTTTGACAAAATGATGCTATCTTGCGATTATAACAACTGTTACCTATGCTTTCTTGGTGTAGATCATATATGATTATGTCTAAATCTAATTCAAAATGTTTTTTGATAGCACGTGTATTTCATATAGAACTTAATAATTAATTCTTATTCCGAAGCGTGATATGGTTTCACTAGCTGTCCATTTGGCAAAAAACAAAACCTGTGCTTTTCAAATATTCTAGTCTTATGTGATGTTAATTCTGTTATGTTGCCACGAAAAAATGTATATATGTAATATTTACAGCGATTGAGACAGAAATGAATACAGATGTCTTGCTTTCTGATTTTGCGCAATTGTAAGATAATAAAAACTAACTGTTTAATGAAATAAGACTGGTATATTATAATAGTGTGGTATTTATTTTTTCTGAAATTCACCCTATTAAAAGCTATTATACGAAAGCCTTGTAACACCGCACTTTGGGGTCAAACGCACTTTGGGGTCCGACCCCAAAGTGCGTTACGTACTTTGGGGTCCAACCCCAAAGTGCGTTACGCACTTTGGGGTCTAATTTCGACCCCAAAGTGCGTTAAACAGGTACATATGCATTTTTTAACATCAGGCAAACGACCGCACTTTGGGGTCAGAGAAAATTTATGTTCATTATGTTTTAAATAATATAGTGTAATTAAACCAATGGTAAACAAAAATAAAGGTATTAAATAGACACAAAACATGTGCCCTGAATCAATAGGAATTTAAATGGTCTTGATTAGTAAGTGAAGGACTTTCACTAAATAAATCACCAAATAAAGAATTTGTATCAATTATTAAGCTTAAAATATGTTTTTCTCAAATTGTCCATTTATTTTAAAAGAATGTACACCTTTCATTAACTCCATTGTTTTTAGCTTAATGCATCATTTTCCCGTTTGTTATTTACACTTTTTACAGAAATATGATAATCTTAGCATAGACAAAGGTATAAATTCTGAGTAATCTTAGTAAGATAATTCAGTAAAAAAATTGCCTGATAATGTGTTAAAATAGCCATTTATTTAGCTAAATGTGACACATAAGAAACTTGACTAGGTGTAGATGCGGCTTTAAGTAGTAGTCCGTACAGGCAGTACTAAGTAGTCGCACATTAAGAGCGGAGCTTCAGAATAATGTTAAATTCTCACTGGGGGTATAGAGGGGAGTGTGGGGTATCGATCCCCCCGAGGGTTAAAAATAACATTTTAAAGGCCCATTATGCTTTTATTTGTTTTTCTTTAAAGCTTTTTTTATTTTGATGTTCTTTTATATTATCAAAAATACACATTGGTCAATTACCTGAACCATCCTTTTAATCTGTTGCTTTTTGACAATGATGAGTACAGTTATAGTGAATAAGTATTTTATATGAAATACTACATTGTTTTGACTATTTCTATGAAAAATAATTTCACATTTATCGCTACTTTGTTCAGGTAACAAGCATCTTACATTTCTCTGATATCATTATTTTAACATTATGAAATTCATGTTTGCCCTTTCTAAAGAAGTATGTAAGATTTCCTATTAAAAAAGCCTCTGGCAAACGGTTGTTACGGAACTTACAAAAACCCTTTAGTGTGTTGATAAGCCTTATAATGTATTTGTAAAAATCACTATTTATAGTCCGATCGAAAAACTTGATGTTTCACCAGAACATTGCAATAGAGTATATTTATAGTTCTTTTGAAAAAAAAATTAACTGCATTTTATTTCATTCCCAACATATTTAAAATGGGGCTCAACATGGCACCATTTGGATAATTACGCCATTTGTAAAACACCATTTTCAAACACTTCGCCATCTGTAAATTACAGTACCCCATTTGCAAACGCCATTTGCAAATACCAACATTTTCATTTTTGGAGGTATCAAAAAGATTTACAACACTTTTTAGTACATTTGTATATATATACTCGAATATATACATGTATATACATGTATATATATTTTTTTTTAAATCAGTGAAATATAAGAACCTATTTAGATCTTTAATTGTGCATTATTGTAATACACCAGTCATTTGTAACCACCTCCCTTGCCCCAGGGGGAGTGCGGGTTAAAAAGAATCGTGTTTTGATGTCTGCACTGTTCCGGGTCATAAGGCAGGAATGTTATTATCAGGGCGAAGATTTTACCAGTGGTCGGCTTGGTTTAAAGTCAATGCCCCCCGCTATTCTCAGGGAGTGGGGTTGAGTGGTGCATATTCATAGAATAATACATCTAATAATCAACAGCCCTTTCCAAATAGACACTACTATAATAGCATATAATAATACATATGATTAAAAAAAATGGGCCGAAAAAGGTCGGGCGAAACCAGACTTGCGCGGCCAAAAACGACTGGACCGATTCCAGAAATGGGCCGAAAAGTGACCGAACCATTGTGTTAGTCAACTATGGGCTGTTATGAGATGTGAAGGCTGTTTTTGTTGGCTAAAATATGTACGAAAAATAAAATAATTAAATATGTACGAAAAACTACAATAAAATATGAATGCAAAACTCAAAAAAAAAAAAAAAAAATGAATGCAAAACTGAAAAAAAAAATATGTATGCAAAACTTAAATAAAAATATGTATGCAAAACCTAAAAAAAATGCAAATGTCACTTTAATGCCACCGTAATTTTGTTATATGAACACAATTTTTGGATATTTCAAGTAACTTTTATCACTTAAGCATCATCAAAGTATTGACCGCCATCTTGAACTCCACCTCAAATATTTCAATGTCGAAGATCGAAAATAAGTCAGTTCTCAGTATTTAAGCAGAACTCAGATTACACCTATAGACCTCTGGAACCCAAAGTGCGTTGATATGTAGCATATTAACGCACTTTGGGGTCAATTTCTCGATTTTGACCCCAAAGTGCGTTTGACCCCAAAGTGCGGCGCGAAGTTTAACGCACTTTGGGGTCGAACCCCAAAGTGCGTTTGACCCCAAAGTGCGGTGTTACAAAGCCTTATAGTGTCAAATGAAATAAAAAATAAAAATACAAAGGCGTTATAACGCGAATAAAGGCGTTATTACGCGAATCAAAAGGCGTAATAACGCGAATAAAGGCGTTATAACGCGAATCAAAAGGCGTAATTACGCAAATCAAAAGGCGTAATAACGCGAAAAAAGGCGTAGCAACGCAAATAAAGGCGTAGCAACGCGAATAAAGGCGTTATAACGCGAATCAAAAGGCGTAATAACGCGAATCAAAAGGCGTAATAACGCGAATAAAGGCGTAATAACGCGAATCAAAAGGCGTAATAACGCGAATAAAGGCGTTATAACGCGAAATGAAAGGCGTAATAACGCAAATCAAAAGGCGTAGTAACGCGAATAAAGGCGTTGTAACGCGAACCAAAAGGCGTACTAACGCCAATTAAAACGAATTATAATGCCAATTTAATACCATATTTATACTAATCAAATGGCCTGGTAACGTAAGAAAGCAAGACCAATATTGATCTGAATTTATTCCTCAAGATATAAACTCGTATAGAATAATTTAATATATATTTACAATAACTAACATTCCATTTGCGCAGTAATAATGCAAACTATTTGTCATAAACTAATGAAGACTCTTTAATATTTGCCAATTTAAGGTGTCTGGGTGCCTTATAGGTCCATTGGACTGGACGTAAATACAGTTAATCTGAATTCACATGTATCATATATTGCTTTTACACATGTCACTATAGTAAATGAATTTCTTTTCTTATCTTATCTTATCTTATCTTATATGTGCGTCATATGTTCAATTATATTCGGATATATCCTATTTGATTACCTTATAACATCTAGTATCTTCTAATTATGTGAATGCCATTCCTAATTAAGCTATAGGTAATATGCTATAGGTAAGAAGATTTGGGAAAACGTAAGGTATAAGTTTTAGTCACATTAGGGTGATTATTGATAAGTATGTTTAAATGGGGGATAGTGTTTCAGTTAAGTCACAATTATAGGAGACATTCCCTTCTTTGTCTATGTAGAAAAGTATCTATAGTTGGGTGAAAGTTAACCTTTATTCTGACGAAAGCATTTCCTAATAAAAGATTTAAAAAAATCAGACTGTGGCCTTAGGACGTATCCGTACAGAATTGAAAATAAAACGTACGTCTTGATAGATTTATTTAGATCAAATTGTTCTTCCTATCTTACATTACTAGGCCACGGTTTGGAATTTATATGGTATTAAATTAGCGTTATAACGCCTTTTGTTTTGCGTTATTATGCCTTTTGGTTCGCGTTATTACGCCTTTTGATTCGCGTTATAACGCCTTTATTCGCGTTAGTACGCCTTTTGATTCGCGTTATAACGCCTTTATTCGCGTAATTACGCCTTTTGATTCGCGTTAAAACGCGAATAAAGGCGTTACTACGCCTTTTGATTCGCGTTATAACGCCTTTATTCGCGTTAGTACGCCTTTTGATTCGCGTTATAACGCTTTTATTCGCGTAATTACGCCTTTTGTTTCGCGTTATAACGCGAATAAAGGCGTTACTACGTCTTTTGTTTCGCGTTATAACGCCTTAATTCGCGTTATTACGCCTTTTGATTCGCGTTATAACGCGAATAAAGGCGTTACTACGCTTTTTGATTCGCGTTGCTACGCCTTTTTTCGCGTTATTACGCCTTTTGATTCGCGTTATAACGCCTTTATTCGCGTTATTACGCCTTTTGATTCGCGTTATAACGCCTTTATTCGCGTTAGTACGCCTTTTGATTCGCGTAATTACGCCTTTGGATTTGCGTTATAACGCGAAACAATAGGCGTAATTACGCGAATCAAAAGGCGTACTAACGCGAATAAGTGCATTATAACGCGAATCAAAAGGCGTAATAACGCGAACCAAAAGGCGTAATAACGCAAAACAAAAGGCGTTATAACGCTAATTTAATACCATATAAATTCCAAACAGTGGCCTATTAATGTATGGAAGGAAGAACAATGTTGATTTAAATGAAATGATCTAGATGTACGTTTTATTATATGCCCGAAAGAATTCGGGCATATTATGTTATACCCCCTGGCGTCCGTACGTGCGTCCGTCCGTATGTATGTCTGTATGTCCGTCTGTTCGTAAGCAATTTGGTTTCGGGAGCATAACTTAAGTTCCATTTGGCCCACAATATTCAAACTTCATAGGAGGATTGTTATTTGAAGGAGGTAATACTTTATAACCTATAAGTCACCAAGTCATCTTATATTGGCAAATATTAAAGAGTCTTTATTAGTTTATGACAAATAGTTTGCATAATTACTGTGCAAATGGAATGAAAGTTATTGTAAATGTATATTGTATTATTGTATACGAGTTTATATCTTGAGCAATAAATTCAGATCAATATTGGTCTTCCTTTCTCGCGAATTTGACTAGTATAAATATGGTATTAAATTGGCATTATAATGTGTTTTAATTTGCGTTATTACGCCTTTTGGTTCGCGTTACTACGCCTTTATTCGCGTTACTACGCCTTTTGATTTGCGTTATTACGCCTTTATTCGCGTTATTACGCCTTTTGATTCGCGTTATTACGCCTTTATTCGCGTTATTATGCCTTTTTACTCGCGTTATAACGCCTTTATTCGCGTTACTACGCCTTTTGATTCGCGTTATAACGCAAATAAAGGCGTTACTACGCCTTTTGATTCGCGTTATAACGCCTTTATTCGCGTTATTACGCCTTTTGATTCGCGTTATAACGCTTTTATTCGCGTTGCTACGCCTTTATTCGCGTTATTACGCCTTTTGATTCGCGTTGCTACGCCTTTATTCGCGTTCTTACGCCTTTTGATTCGCGTAATAATGCCTTTATTCGCGTTATAACGCCTTTGCATTTTTATTTTTTATTTCATTTGACACTATTAGGCTTTCGTACTATTATATTTAATGACATGAACAATGTTTTTTTATTTAATTATGTCATCATCAGTATTGAATGAATGTCATGCAACGATAATGGGCATAATATTTTCCTCTATCTCTATAATGACCTTTAATTCAAGATCGATATAATTGAATGTATAGGTTTTTGTTCTTATTTACTTATGAGGAAATAATGTGTTGTTATTCCTGAGAATAAATATCTGAAACACTACATTGTCTGGAGCAACATACACGAATATCACTAAACATAATTTTCCATCTAATACTTTTTAGATGGCACTGTTATTAAAAAACAAAGATATAAAAACAATGCGCCCAACGTGGGGCTCGAACCCACGACCCCAAGATTAAGAGTTTTGAGCTAGCCGGGCTGGCGTTACAAATGAAATCTGAATAAATGAAAAGAAATTGTTTCAATGAATCTTGTTTGAGACGTAGATAGAAAATAAACAAGTAACATCAAGTTAGTTTGTTTTATATGAAAATAACACATTTGCCGAGTTCATGAGAATCTTTATTTTAATAATATACAAGTGCAGCCTTTTTTGTTTAGAAGAAACCCAAATATAAAGAGTTGCTGTCTGTTTTTATTTAAAACCTTGAACTTAAGTAGAAAGATATCCGGAGTTTTTGACATTTAATTTTTGAATATTGTTCTCTATTTGAATTTATCAGATTGAGAATTTATATATTAATAAACTGAGAATTAAGAAAGCAAAGCTAAAAAGGTAACTAACTGATGTTTCTTTTGAATTTATCTTCTACTAATGATACTAATTAGTAAATGACTTTGCATTGTATAAAGCACCTCAAACATTCTGAAAGTACATAATGAAATGACTGCCATACACCAATTCATCAATTATTACTTTTATCATGAATAACGGTCTGGGCGGACATTTTTCCCCAGCATCTCTTTCATGTTAACATGAAATGTATGGAAACCATCACAAGATATGATACGTTGTTTGACAGTATTTGATAGAACAAGCTTTGTATGAAACTATTCTCATATTAAGATATGTGCTTACAAAACGTTTCCAATTTCACACGAGTATTATTTAAATTGGCTAAATAAAATGTTAAAATAACATATACGAAACTATAAGTATCAGCAATTTTGTATGTGTTTTTTTTTGTGATAATTGCAGACAAATATACATGTACCATCCGGTATATACGTGTATTGAGAATGACGCACCTTTTTCAGTATCAGAAATAGTTAAAGGCCCAATATGTCTCAGAAATGCTATCTTTTTTATTTCTCAAAACTGTTTATTGTTGGTATCTTGTACCAGTTTCCTAAAACATAAACATTTGCTATATAAACGAACTATATTTTGCATCGTTTGTTGTGTCGGCAATTGGTATAATTATAGTGGATTAGTATTTTGTATGGAAGTCAAAATACTCTTTACGACACATAGCTGCGTGTTCAGCGCTACTTTTTCCAGTTGTAACACATCTAACATGCTCGTATTCCATTTTTAAACATTATTTAACACATGTTTACATGTGTGATACTTCTAAAGACTAAAAACATATGAGTCGCGTCATGACAAAACCAACATAATGGGTTTGCGACCAGCATGGATCCAGATCAGCCTGCGCATCCGCGCAGTCTGATCAGGATCCATGCTGTTCGCTATCAGTTTCTCTACTTGTTATAGGGTTTGTAAGCGAACAGCATGGATTCTGATCAGACTGCGCGGAAGCGCAGCCTGGTCTGGATCCATGCTGGTCGCAAACCCATTATTTTGGTTTTGTCATGACGCGGCTCATATGAATTTCTGAGGCATAATGTGCCTGACAATGTTTATATCTGGTTGTATGGTCTCATCAATTTCTGGAAAGATAAACTACAGTTTACACAGAATAAATGAATTAAGTTAACTTTGTACTTCAATACTGGTCATAGAATGCATGAACATTACCAATTCAAAAGAGTGGAACAAATTACTCCAGATGATGACATTATGATAAACACAATCTTGCTCCTGAATATATGAGTGAAAACCCTGTCCATTCATATACTTTTAGGTCAAGTGAAAGTGGTTACTAAATTTTAGCCAGGGTCAAAGGTTGTGGTGCAATATATCATCTGAACAAATTACCTCTTCTACTAGTATACTTTAAAATTGTTAGTCAAAATATCATTTTCTTGATATGTAAGAATATCTTTGATGCGTATCCTCTTATGTTTAATTGTAAATTATCATTTATAAAGTCTTTGTAAACCATTGTCTTTTTTCATTCTGGACAGTGGCATTTCATGCATCTATGTCAGAGCCACCAGAACTTAAGGAGTACAATCTGAATAAGTAATTTATTTCTCTCTCTTTTTTTGTTTTATCCTATATTGAGTTAATTGATGCAGTTTCATTTCTCAAACATGTTTAACTTTGTTTTGTATTAGATATGTTTTACCATGTTACTGCATAATACGAGTACTAAAAGAAATTTATCTAATAACGTTTGCTCGTAATTCAAGCATTTGAAGATAAACATGCATATTTCATTTTGAGAAATTGACGAATTACAATTATTGCCTTAGTTGTTGTTGTTGTTGTTGTTGATGTTTTCCGAAAATATTGAAAAGGATGTTTGAAATTCATTTTCAAATTTAATTTACTTGCACAAAAAAAATAGTTTTGGAAAATTGTACAGACCTTCTAAAATAAGATGAATATCTAAACAATATTTAGCATTGAATGTTGTTTTTTACATTATTTTGTTCCCATTGCTGTAACAGTTTTACTGTGTTTGATGTATAAGAACACCACTGAAAGTTGTAAAAGAGGGCCAAAATGACTGCTTGTCATTTATATCCGTTTCAACCCAAACACGTTGACCTTTGTTAACAGGGAGCATAACGACGTTTCCACCACTGTCATTTTCCCCATCTGAACTTCTGTCAGAAATGACACTCATGTAAGGATTCCCATCCAGCACCAGGTACACCAAGGCCTCTGTGTCTGTTTTATGTGTTGCAATAAAAACAGAGAATAGGTAAAGACCAGAGGTAGGACAAGTGAAAACGCCTGTAGATGCATCATAGGAATGTGTTACCCGAAAGATAGGGTGATCAAATACAACGGTAGAATGAAGAGCCACATTGTCCAAAACATGACTCAGTTCTGCTGAAAATACCACTACATCAGGATCGCCTGCTGTACTTCCTTTTTCATATAAAAATAAATTTATCAATCAGTGACTTTGAATAATTAGAATTAAGATATTCGATTATATAAAGGCATATTAAGCCTCAGAAATGAATATGTTTTCTTTATACAGAAAGGGAAAATACATGTATGTGTATTATATATAGTGTAACAATGCATTAAGATAATGTAATATGCTTATCACGAGTAGAAAATAGCGTTGCATGTCAAATAAATTCTGACAAAAGTAATAAAATTGACTTCCTTACAAAATACCCAATCTTTATCTCTGTAATAATTGCCCTAACACAGAAGAAACAAAAGACGACTCAGCTCTATGGTCAATGAATAGCTTTTTTGAAACTGTAACAGGACACAAAAAATAAAAAGGAATTTGAAAATTATTTGTTTTTATTTTAACAAGCGTTTGAAATTCAGCGTTTCATAATTTGATTTTTACACAATGAATTATATTACTGAAGGTTAGACATCAGAAATTTTGTACTTATACAACAATTAAGATGTTGCAAAACTATAACGCGATATTAAAATAATCTTTAAAGCTTTTTCAAATAAAGTAGGTTAACTTACGTGAATATCTTCTGTTTGGTTTCAGAATTCCTAGTCCATGTTTACTGCTCATTTGGTATTTGTCTAAACAATAAATTCACAGTGTTAGAAAGTTGTATTCATTTTCTATTATTGTGTGGACGTTTCCGAGCTTCTTTTTCACTTATTATCAGGTATTTAATTGTTAATAATGTAATGTAATAGATTTAACTGTTTTCTATGTAATTATTCTAAGCCATTTGCCTGATGATTCGTTAAAACAAAGTGTTTAAAGAATGTCACATTAATAAAGGCTTACTTTCAAGAGTGATTTTTTCCAGCTGCCCTTTTAAGATATCCACCTGTTCTTTAAGTGCGATAACCTTACTAGCTTCTTCTTTGAGCTGATCAGTCACCTTTAAATTATCTTGGGATAACTTTTGGGATAACTTCTTTAGCTGAGAGTCGAGCATCAAGAATTTTGAGTTCAGATCAGACTGAAAAAATTGAGAGTCAAAAGGTAAAAATAAAACAACAATGTTAACTATGACAGTGAAAAAATGAACATCTTTGATAAGTTCATCAAGAAAGCGAACAAATTAGCCACCAATGTTCATCCTTCAAGTCTAAATTTAATGAAATTATAAAATTAAGTTAAGTTAAGATATATAGAACTTAAATTATAATCATCTTGAGATCAAGTGTGATATTTTGGAAAACATTACCTCTACATTCTTTCCTTTCATTTTTATTTAAGATATATTTAAGTGTAAACGACATATCCTGGAATGATCTTTGGTTGTGCAAATTCTACGAAATGTGGTTTCCATATTTATGACATACAAGATAGAGGATACGCAATTAAGTTTTCTTGCATATCAAATCGGATTTTAAAGAATCTACATCGGTGCTGTAAAATGTCTTCCTACATTCCCTTATAAGGTAAATCACGTCATACTTGCCCCTTTTTATAAAAAAAATGCATATTAAAGTTGATGTCATTCTGCTATTATAAATAAATAGAGGATATTCAAGTTTTGTCTATAAATACATGATTTATTTTCATCGAGTGGTATGAAAATAAATATTTGATGAGTGGCGATAGCCACGAGTGAAATATGGTAATTTTCATGCCACAAGATGAAAATAAATCATGTATTTATAGAAAAAACTTGAATTTTCTGTTTATTATATACATTTTTGACATTAAAATTTGAAAGACTTTCCCTTAAATTTTGTGTACTGGCAGAATTTAAAAGAAAGTAGTCCGGCAAGACACCAGTGAAAATACGGAAAATATGTTTCACTGCAGTGAAAAATAAATTTTTACAGTGAAAATACGGAAAATGAAAATACGCATTTTATTTCATCAATATTTCTCAATATTTCATTTGTAAGTATATAATAAATTGGAATTAAAATGCTAGTTTAAGAAAAAGTCAAGATTAAATACATTAGTTTTCGTCATTTATATCTTTTTTTCGTTTTTTTTTTTTCAAATATGATTTATAATTAGGTAATTTTACAAAGAATGGAAACAATGAAAAGATGTCGATAAAAGGAAATATCAAGCTCTTTAATACCTGTGATACGAAACCTCGGCAAAAAAAACAAGCAAAAACAGAAGCCCTAAAGAACACTCAAAAGCAAAATAAAAATGTAAATAATGCCCGCTCGAATTGATTGAGATCATAAGCCTAGTTACTGCCGTAAACTGTTACCCTTAAGCAAGATATTCCGGTCTCTACCGGCATCTGTTGTAAGATTTTTATAAAACAAAGGGATGGGTTTGAACGTCCCCGACAATCTATTTTAAATGAATGAATAAATAAATAAATACAAACACAAACCTCTGTTTCATCTGTAAAGGCGTGTGCTAAAACGATTCCTACCAAAGCGATTGTAAACTTAAGTGCAATCATTGTATGACCTTAATCATCAAAAGGGAAGTTGATATTCCATATCAAACTAACGGTCATGGTTCTTTTTATACTAGAAGCACGGAAACAAAGAAATCCTGTTTGCTTGCTTAAGTATTAAAATTATTTATAAGTCAAGAAAATTATACATATAAAAACATTTATAGCAGTTATTTTTGCTGAAAATTGCCGCCCTTTTAAGATATCCACCTGTTCCTTAAGTGCGATAACCTTACTAGTTTCTTCTTTGAGTTGATCAGTCACCTTTAAATTATCTTGTTATAACTTCTTTAGCTGAGAGTCGAGCATTAAGAATTTTGAGTTCAGATCAGACTGAAAAAATTGAGAGTCAAAAGGTAAAAATAAAACAACAATGTTTAACTCTGACAGTGAAAAAATGAACATCTGAGAGAGACTCTTCATAAGCCAAACAGTTACCCTTAAGCAAGATATTCCGATCTCTACCGGCATATGGTGTAAGATTTTTATTAAAATAAAGGGATGGGTTTGAACGTCCCCGACAATCTATTTTAAATAAAAAAAATAAATAAATAATTAAATAAATATTATTATTAAATAAATAGATACAAAGACAAACCTCTGTTTCATCTGCAAAGGCGAGTGCTAAAACGATTCCTACCAAAGCGATTGTAAACTTAAGTGCAACCATTGTATGACCTTAATCATCAAAAGACAAGGTGATATTCCATATCAAACTAACGGTCATGGTTCTTTTTATACTAGAAATCATGTTTGCTTGCTTAAGTATTAAAATTATTTATAAGTCAAGGAAATAATACATATAAAAAACATTTATAGCAGTTATTTTTGCTGAAGAATTCCTTCGCTCCTATATTCTTCAATGTTTTCAGCGTGCAATTTAAGCGCGGCATTGACATTGTTATTCAACTGGATTAAAACGTAAGATAACACGGTTACCTCATGACTTGACAGAAAACAAAAGTCATGTAATACAGCACTATTAAATGTTTTATAATGTTACAAATAGTCAACATCTCATCCATCATAAAAATAAATTTAAAAAATGAATGAATTTTGTATGAGCATTTATCACTGTTTAACAGAGACATTATTTAAGAATTATTTTCTAATTATTGTTATGTTGTATAAAGTTCTTTGTCTTTTTAGAATACTGGTTTTGCAACTGTCCAGTATATCGTATGTTTGCATAATATGGTAAAATATGTACAATTTTCATAATATAAAGAGGACATTTCATACATGAATGTCACATGCTTCGTACGTTTCCATATGTCCTCGTACGTTTCTCACAACATTCTCACAGTTGTAGGTGACGTGAATCAGCTAAAAAAAGTTGTCACGCACTTCATGTAAATGTTATATACTGATTCCTGAACCAATATTTTGATGTTGAAAACTGAATACTCTTTCAGCGGTACTAGAGAGGGTGGGATATAAGTTACTTGCCGTCTTGCTTTTGTCAGGACTTTTGACTAAAGAAAGAATAAATTTTTATCATTTCATTCGGATATATATATATATCGTATAACAACAATTGTAGTTGTTTTTTGTTTTGTTTTTTGTATTTTACTATTATTTGTTGTTGTTGCTGTTTTTGTTTTTATTGGTGTTGTTGATGTTGATGATGATGTTGATGTTTTACTATGAGGTAATATCTCATACATAACTTCTGAACAATTACTATTTATGCAACAACCATGTTTTATCATAAGTGTTCTTTAAACAGAGTCGGCATCATTATTTCTATAAATATAGTACGAAGAAAAGTGGACATACCATGAAGATTTACAGAGCAGACCAAGACAATGTCACTACCGTATAAGCAGCTTTGTGGTATTTAATTCATATAAGTATCAGAATTCATTGCCATTCTGGACGTATGTAATAGAGACAAGTGCACGATTACAGACTATAATTTGCAATAATTTAAAGATGATTTCCGACTTAATCGACAAGTTACGATGCAATATCGCCACAATTGCTTTTATGTTTTTATATTGTACGGTCATTTATGTTCCAATGAATAATTTTATCCAAGTATTTTCATCCTTTGGGACATGTTTTAGCGTATGTCAATGTAAAAGAATAATTATGTAAAAGAATTAGGCTTTGAACAATCCAGTGTTTCGACACTCTATCAGCATTTCAATGCTACTTTGGTAAATGTAGATTATGTATATAGTTATGTTGGAATTACCGCATGACTTTTCTTGTTAACTATCTTATACAGTTCGAATCCAGCTTTATCCGAAAGTATGTCACGCAAGCTCATTGTCAAAGAGACTTTATCGTAATTACTTGGTTCTACATAAAAATACAAGTTTAATTCAATCAATTAGCAATCACTGAATATACATGTGCTGGTAAATATATAAGTGCAAAACTGAGAACAACACTTAGAAATCCTGTTTTACCTATATTATCAATATTCATCGCTCTTCCTAAGATTTGCGGGTGTCTTGGTTAACATTGTTGAAGTTTACGACATGCATTATCTAAAACAATAGTCGGCTGACATTGTATGGATACAGCAATGCCAGTCACATTTTAGGTATGGACAAATGTCTGCAAAGATGTTGTTTTATACGACAAATGAACAACTTTGACTTTTTTATTCTTAAGGGCCCATTAAGCTCCAGAAGAGTAATCATTGTTTTTCATATTTGGTGTTCTGATACAGATTCCGAAACGGTACTCACTGGCCTTAACGAAAAAAAAACACAATATTTTGCTTTTGGAGATTATAAATATTATGTACATGAATAAATATTTTCAATGGAAGACAAAATGCCCCTTTCTTTACGGTTTTATTCTGTTTTATGTTGTGTAATATCATTTCAAATTAAACTAACAGACCTCACCATTTAACCATTATATGTATCACATGATTTCCTTTTCATGACAAATATTCATTTGGCTTAATGTGCCTTTAAGAATACTGAAGTGATATTTTGGATAATATATCAACACTGAACAAATATATCCTACGTTACAGTCGTCTTGCATATCAACATCGGATGATTTTTCTAATTTTATCATTCTTGTCATGAATAAATAAAACACCTGACTACGCGAAAATCTCTGACTTTTTATACTTTTACTTTAATATAGATATATTTTCTTATCAACAGATAATGAAATAGGTCTTGAAAGGACATCAAGTTGATATAGCTAGCAGTTTTAAAATTTATTTCTCACATTGAGGATACATAAACTTCTCTTGCAATTCCTGCCTTTCATGACGAACATAAGTTCTAGACAAGTGCTTAAAGGGAATTATGCCCCCAGGAGTGCTTTTATTTTTATTTCAGAAAAGCTTTTTTTTTATTCCCGGTGTAATTTTTATAATTTTCAGTAACATACTCTTTGGCCAATTACATGACCTTTTTCTTGTGACTTTTTGGCAGTTAGTCTAGATCTTAGTTACAGTAATCAAGTATTTTGTATAAAAGTCGATATACTCTTTTGTTTACATTTTGCTATTTTTATTACAAATAACTTCACATTTACCACTACTTTCTTCAGGTAAAAGGCATCTAGCATGCTCTAAAACCATTACCACAAGAACCGGTTGAACCGGGTGATGCTCCCCGAGAATGTTCTGGACACAGGAAAGTATAAAAAAAATGAACAAAGGGCAAAAACTCCAAAATTAGGCAAAGCGGAGTTATGTTTTTTTTGCACTGCACTTCTATTCAATGAGATATATCTATCTATAAAGTTTCCTGATGATATCAGAGTTATGTCCCGGGTAAAAGTCAAAGTGTAAAAATGAACAAAGGGCAATAACTCCAAAATTAGACCAGGCTTTGTTTAGGTTCTTTAAGCATTGCAGTTCTATCCAATTATATCTAGCTACCTACAAAGTTTCATGTTGATATCTCTAATAGTTTTAAAGTAATGTCCAGGATAAAAGTCAAAAAGTAAAAATAAACAAAGGGCAATTTCTTCAAAATAAGGCAAGGCAGAGTAATGATTCTTAAGCACTGCACTTCCACCCAATGAGACCTATCTATCTACAAAGTTTCATGCTGATATCTCTTATAATTTTAGAGTAATGTCCCAGACAAAGTTCAAAGTGTCAAAATGAACAAAGGGCAATAACTCCAAAAGTAGGCAAGACAGTGTTACAGTTCTTGTGCACTGCAAACTTACTCAATGAGATCTATCTACCTACAAAGTTTCATGTTGATATCTCTTATACATTAAGAGTTATGTCCCGGACAAAGTTCAAAGTGTAAAAAAAAAACAAAGGGGGATAATTCAAAAATTAGGCAAGGCAGAGTTAAGGTTCTTATTCACTGCACACCTACTCAATGAGATCTATCTACCTACAAAGTTTCATGTTGATACCTCTTATACTTTTAGAGTTATGTCCCGGACAAAGTTCAAAGTGTAAAATAAACAAAGGGGGATAATTCAAAAATTAGACAAGACAGAGTTACGGTTCTTGTGCACTGCACACCTACTCAATGAGATCTATCTAACTACAAAGTTTCATGTTGATACCTCTTATACTTTTAGAGTTATGTCCCGGACAAAGTTCAAAGTGTAAAATAAACAAAGGGGGATAATTTACAAATTAGGCAAGGCAGAGTTACGGTTCTTGTGCACTGCACACCTACTCAATGAGATCTATCTACCTACAAAGTTTCATGTTGATACCTTTTATACTTTTAGAGTTATGTCCCGGACAAAGTTCAAAGTGTAAAATAAACAAAGGGGGATAATTCAAAAATTAGGCAAAGCAGAGTTACGGTTCTTGTGCACTGCACACATACTCAATGAGATCTATCTACCTACAAAGTTTCATGTTGATACCTCTTGTTGTTTCAAAGTTATGTCCCGGACAAGAAAAGGGGACGGACGGATGGACGGACGGAAAGACGGACGGACGGACGGACGGACATGGCGGCGACTATATGCTCCCCCGAAATTTTTTCGGGGAGCATAAAAATGTTGTAAAACTCATGTCTGTCCTTTATTAAGAAGTAAAAATTGATTCGTCACTGAGGCATAATGTGCCTTTAATAACAAGAGTAGCTATACACCAACAAATATTTTTCACTTGGTCTAGATTAGATAAGAGTTATAACGACACTATTTAATGTGTGTGTCCTTGAAGAACAGTCATGGTAGTGTTGTTGGGAGGACACAGGTGGTAGGTGATTATTTTCCTTGAAGTGACAAGGCGATTTTGTTGAAAGATTATTTCTGAGGACGAAATGAACTGCATGTGAACTTAGAATATAAGTTATAGATTAATATCATGGCGTTCTTGTTCATTCATGAGAGGTTTTGCTATGCTTTCCTGCAAAGTTTTTGCCGTCCTAAGAACTTACACTGTCATTTTAGTTTATCGGATTATGAAAAAAGAATGAATGCAGCAAATAATAATAATTTAGAAAACAACAACAACAAAAAAACAACAAAAAAAACCTACAAACAAACAACAACACAAAGACCCCCCCCCCGAAAACACTATTAAGATTTCAATTCTCAATGAAGTTAACATATCTACATGTTTATTGACCTTTGTTGTATCGCCAGTCAAGGAAAGGAGTTCTCATGATTAATTCTTGTTTGCCGACATAATCTTGTACTGGAAACAAAAACAAAACTTGATATATGTAGACAATACTGTCGGGTCCAGTGGGCCGGCACAAGGAAATAACTACAAATATGGTTCGAATCCTAGTCCATGCAAGGAGACTTAAACCATGAAGCTTTAGGAGCGTGACCCCAATACCCTAATTGTCTAATTATGACAGGTGAGAGACATACTGGATGAAGTTGTTAGCTAAAATGTCTTCTTGTCCAAATGACATTTTCTGCATGTTCATTCTTCTCTATATCTTCATAAAAAACTTAACTTATACAAAATGTAAACAAAAACAAACGTCATCCGTGCCCTGGATTCTGATTGATCAGCTGCATCACCAAAAAGAAAATAGTCCGTAATTGTCGGCCATCTTTAGTGACCGTCACTATAATTCTCTTTTAAAAGATAAATAAAAAGAAACAACTTAACTGATTTTTTGAATTTGTGTAGTTGAATTAATTATTTAAAAAAATTCTGTGTAATGATCTATAAATTATTTTTATTTCTGTAGAAGTGAATTCACATTACTAGATCTATACATTTATGTTTTGAACTTTTTCTTTTTTCGGTTTTTTTCCTTACAATTTAACATTAAATCTGGCTTGAAGCAATTGCAATGTGGTAGGTGGGTGAAGAATATATTTAATAACCATGCAAATTAATAAACTAAGTTCAAACATTTGATCGTCTGCACTCTCTTGCGTTGAAACAGGTGTTTTCTGCGTTGCATTTAAAGTGCACGTAATGTGCAGAATCAATTAAAATTACAATAAAAAATAGAAAACTATTGACGCACACAGAGAGGACGCTCTTCGCGCGAAGCTCGTGCCAAATGTTTTGCATACGTCATAAAGTTAAATATAAGATATTGCTGAAGTGTTTGCGCAAAATTTTTTATTAAACAAAGGAGCTTTTTAACTTCCATACAAAATTAAAACTGTCAAACAATTTATTAAACAGCATTATAAAAGTTAATTTGGTGTGACAGTTTAAATTTATGTCGGAGAAATTAACAAGAATATTTTTTTTCAAATGTTTCAAACACTTTTGTGAGGTTACTAATGAGTTAGGGTCTGAGTTCAAGTCACCTAAAAGAATGGTTTGTTTACAAACTTTTCCAACTAGACGTTTTTGAAAGAGCTACGTTCAGCTTTGGAACCCTTCATATTGTCACAGGAATTCTGCAGTTTGACATAATTCTGACGTCAAAATTTATTTCACTGCCTTGTATATTTTTGCATGATAGACTGGTATGACTATGAGGAAAGAAACAAAAGAGAAAAAATAAAGCTATTGAAAGAAAAAGTATTTAACATTATGAAATGATTGTTAAGTCCTAATTTTTAAAACATGTCATGCGGCTCGTCCAATTAAACATATCCTGCTCTATCATACGGCCTTCGTGGTCAATTCCTACGCATCAAAACTCCAAACCGGTGTTAAATAGCCGATAAACACCGCTGACACCGATATTATTTCTTAATTAATTATAATTATACTAGTCCAGGCTGTATACTAATCATAAATATCCCATAAAGTTCATACCTATAAACCAAACGTGTTTACTCGGGATAGAAAACAGCAGATAAGAGAAAAAAATACTTTTTAAAAAAGATGTCTCGTGATGTAATAAACGGCCAAACTATTGGCAATATTTTTCAATTTGTACCAGTGCAACAAAGATGAAATAATCACTTTCATTTAAAAAAAAATATATAATTATTATTTCAATATTTTTAGAAAGGCCATTTAAAAGAATATCTAGTCTTTTAAAACATAAAACATTCTTAACGATTTTAAAATTACACTTTCTTAGCACTACATAAACTAAAATACCTGATTACCTTTGATATTTGAAGCACGAACTTTTTTCTACTATGTACCTTACTGTTTCCAGGTAACTTACCAGACATGTGTACTTTTAAAATACGCTACACAAGACATGAACTGTTTACGTCTCCTTCAGGAGGAAATTTAAACAATTTTTTTAAAACACTTTTCCTACATTCTTAGCATGATCAGAGGTAAGCTTTGTAGGAGCACATTTGTCTCGGAGCACATTTGTCTTACGTAAGACCAATACGGTCGCATCTGTCCCACTTGAGACAAATGGGACCTCAAATGTCTAAGCCAAAAAATCACATTTATGTGACAAATGTGCTCCGATCAAGTTTTTTTAAGGGACAAGAAAGCACATTTGTCTCGTGCTTTTTAAGAGACAAGAAAGCACATTTGTCTCATGGCATTTTTTATGAATTTATTTGTCACATATTTCCCCACGGCAGAAATTCTTTTTTAAAATCGAGGTTCGTCGTTTTACCTCAAGTGTAATCATCAATAGGTTTGCTTATGCTTTCTTTATAAAAACAAACAGTGAACTAATAATTATAATGTCTCTTATGCAAGAAATTGATTGACTTTACCTGAAGGCGTACACTGAAACATACTAAATCCCGTTCACGATGGTACAATGGTGACAGCGCGATGGCACGATGGTACGTTGATGAACGTTGATGAAAACTGATGGTGCAATGGTGAAAACTTAATGGTGCGAACGTGAAACAACGATTGTACGATGGTGAAACAACGATTGTACGATGGTGAAACAACGAAGGCTCGATGATGAAAAGGTGATGGTATTATGATGAAAGACGATGTTACGATGGTGAAAATACGATGGTACGATATGATGAAACTGCGATGGCATGATGATGAAAACGCGATATTAGTTTCTCTATCGTGTCATCGCATCATCGTGATTTCACCATAGTGTCATCGTGTTTTAATCATCGTACCATCTCAATTTCACCTTTGTACCATTGTGCATAGCTGTTCAGGGAGACAAACAAGTAATTTATGTCCAAACAAAACACCATAATCGGTTGATATTGAATGATACAATATCGTGACTCGTTTCGCATCTCGCCGAAATCTCGAGTCTCGCGAAATCTCGCGTCTCGCTTCGCGTCCCATTCGTCGACGAATATACCGCTAAGTAGTATTCCCTTTATACATAAAATCACTTAAAGGCCCATTATGCCTGAGAAATGCTTTTATTTGTATTCCTAAGCTGGCTAGGCAATCTAGCAGAGCATTACTAAATATAGTGTAAAAATGCTCTGCTGGAGCGCTCAGCTGGCTAAGCAATCTTGCAGTGCATTACTAAATATAGTGTTAAAATGCTCTGCTGGAATGCTCAGCAGGAATGCTAAGCTGGCTAGGCAATCTAGCAGGGCATTTCTAAATATAGTGAGAAAATGCTCTGCTGGAATGCTAAGCTGGCTAGGCAATCTAGAAGGGCATTACTAAATATAGTGTAAAAATGATCTGCTGGAGTGCTAAGCTTGCTAGGCAATCTAGCAGGACATTACTAAATATAGTGTAAAAATGCTATTCTGGAATGCTAAGCTGGCTAGGCAATCTAGCAGGGCATTACTAAATATAGTGTAGAAATGCTCAGCTGGAATGCTAAGCTGGCTAGGCTATCTAGCAGGGCATTCCTAAATATAGTGAAAAAATGCTCTGCTTGAGTGCTAAGCTGGCTAGGCAATCTAGCAGAGCATTACTAAATATAGTGTAAAAATGCTCTGCTGGAATGCTTAGCTGGGTAGGCAATCTAGCTGGACATTTCTAAATACAGTGTAAAAATGCTCTTCTTGAATGCTAAGCTGGCTAGGCAATCTAGCAGAGCATTACTAAATATAGTGAACAAATGCTTTTCTGGAATGCTAAGCTGGCTAGGCAATCTAGCAGGGCATTACTAAATATAGTGTAAAAATGCTCTGCTTGAATGCTAAGCTGGCTAGGCAATCAAGCAGGGCATTACTAAATATAGTGTTAAAATGCTCTGCTGGAATGCTAAGCTGGCTAGGCAATCTAGCAGGGCATTCCTAAATATAGTGTAAAAATGCTCTAGTGGAATGCTAAGCTGCTAGGCAATCTAGCAGAGCATTACGAAATATAGTGTAAAAATGCTCTGCTGGAATACTAAGCTGGCTAGGCAATCTAGCAGGGCATTACTAAATAAAGTGTTAAAATGCTCTGCAGAAATGCTCACTTGGCTAGGCACTATAGCAGAGCATTCCTTAATAAAGTGCAAAAATGCTCTGCTGGAATGCTCAGCTGGCTAGGCAACCTAGCAGAGCATTACGAAATATAGTGTAAAAATGCTCTGCTGGAATGCTCAGCTGGCTAGGCACTATAGCAGAGCATTCCTTAATATAGTGAAAAATGCTCTGGTGGAATGCTCAGCTGGCTACTAAGGCAGTCTAGCAGGGCATTACTAAATATGGTGTAAAAATACTCTGGTGGAATGCTAAGCTGGCTAGGCAATCTAGCAGGGCAATCCGAAATATAGTTGAAAAATGCTCTGGTGGAATGCTCAGTTGGCAGACTGATTCTGAGTTCCAGGATTTATTGTTGCCAAAGTTTTATTGACATTTTCGACTTCTAGGCAATTCTGAGGCTTTCGCAGACTTTCAGGAATCTTCGGTGCCAATAGAAATTATGATATTTTTGACTTCTTAGGACCTTTAAGAGACTATTTCATTGTCCTGCAACTTTTTGAAGGACACTCGCAGACCCACAGGAATTTTGGTGCCAATGCTGATATTGACAATTAAGACTTCTAGGGACCCTGAAGAGTCCATTGTCGTCTGCGACTGATTCTTGGACACTTGCAGACTTTCAGGAATGGTTGGTGCCAATGGAAATAATCATATTTTTGACTTCTAGGGACCTTTATGAATCCATTTTATTGGCCTGCAGCGTTTTGTTGGACACTCGAAGACTTTCAGGAAAGTTTGGTGCTAATAGAGATCATGGCAATTTTTACTTTTTGGGACCCGCCAGAGTCCATTTTTATGGTCTGCGACTGATTCTTGGACATTCGCAGACTTTCAGGAATCTCTGGTGCCAATGGAGATAATGACATTTTTGACTTCTAGCGACCCACCAGAGTTCTGACTTTTAGGGAACCGCCAGAGTACATTTCTTGGGTCTGCGACTGATTCCTTGAGACTCGCAGACTTCCAGGATGTTTAGTGCCATTGCAGATCATGACTTTTTTACTTTTAAGGACGCCTTAGTCATAAGCAGAGCATTTTCACCCTAAAATGTCATTTTCTGCATCAGCACCAAAAATTCCTGAAAGTCTGCAAGTGCCTAATAATCAGTCGCAGACCAACGAAATAGACTCTGGATGGTCAAAAATGTCATAAATTGTAATTATCTCTATTGGCACCAACAGTTCCTGAAAGTCTGTGACTGTCCAAGATTAAGTCGCAGACCAAGAAAATGGACCCTGGATGGTCCCTGAAAGTAAAAAATGTCATTATCTGCCCTGACAAAAATATTTCTGAAAGTCTGTGAGTGCCTCAGAATCAGTCGCAGACCAAAAAAATTGATTCAGAAAGGTCCCAATAAGTCAGAAATATCATTTTCTGCATTGACACCAAAATTCCTGAAAGTCTGCGAGTGACTCACAATCAGTCGCAGATCAACGAAATAGACTCAGGATGGTCCTTTTGAAGTAAAAATGTCATTATCTCCATTGGCACCGAAAATTTCTGAAAGTCTGCGAGTGTTCCAGAAACATTCGCAGACCAACGAAATGGACTCTGGATGGTCCTAAAAATTCACAAATGTCATTATCTGCATTAACACCAAAAATTCCTGAAAGTCTGCGATCGTCCCAGAATCAGTCGGAGACCAAAGAAATAGACACTTGAGGGTCCCGTAGAAGTCAAAAATGACATAATCTGCATTGGCACTAAATATTTCAGAAAGTCTACGAGTGCCAAATAACCAGTTGCAGACCAACGAAATTTATACTTTATTTAAGAATGCCCTGCTAGTTTGCCTAGACAGCTCAGCATTTTTAGCACTATATTTAGGAATGCCCTGCTAGATTGCTTAGCTAGCTGAGAATACCAGCAGAGCATTTTTCGCACTATATTTTGGAACGCTCTGCTAGATTGCTTACCCAGCAGAGCATTTTTACACTATATTTTGGAATGTCCCGATAGATTGCTTAGCCTGCTGAGCATAACAGCAGAGCATTTTTACACTATATTTTGGAATGCCCCGCTAGATTGCTTAGCCAGCTGAGCATAACAGCAGAGCATTTTTACACTATATTTTGGAGTGCCCCGCTAGATTGCTTAGCCAGCTGAGAATAACAGCAGAGCATTTTTACACTATATTTTAGAATGCCCCGCTAGATTGCGTAGCCAGCTGAGTATAAAAACAGAGTATTTTTTACACTATATTTAGGAATGCCCTGCTAGATTGCCTAGCCAGCTGAGCATACCAGCAGAGCATTTTTACGCTATATTTTGGAACGCCCCGCTAGATTGCCTAGCCAGCTGAGCATACCAGCAGAGCATTTTTACACTATATATAGTTATGGCCTGCTACATTGCTTACCCAGCTGAGCATACCAGCAAAGCATTTCTACACTTTATTTTGGAATGTTCTGCTAGATTGCTTACCCAGCTGAGCATAACAGCAGATCATTAATTTCCCTATATAAATCGTAATGCCTTTTTGCTTAGCTCACTGTTAACTGCTAACTTCTCACATACATTCCTCAAAAGCCTTTTTTTTGGTATACTTTTTTAGCTCTAAAAAGTTACTCATTGGCTAATTACCTGAAGCATTTTTCATCTGCTGCTTTGTTTCAGTTTGTACAGTTGAAGTGATTTAGAATTTTTGTATTGAAGTCAAAGTACTACATTGTTTATATTTTGCTACATTTATGACGCATTATTTCACATTTATCGCGAATTTCTTTGGGTTACAAGCTTCTAACTTCCTCAGAAATCATTATTTGAATATTAATAAAGTCATACTTGCCCTACCTAAAGAAGTAAAAATTTATTAATTTCTGAAATCTCTTGGCACGGGATACATCGACATTGCGAGATATCCTGTTACAATATCGTGCCTCGCTTCGTGTCTCATCGGAATGTCGCGTCTTGCCCGATTCTGAGTGGCCCGATATTTCATAATCATGGCATTACCCGGATTATTTTAGGAACTCATGCATGTTGTAAGTGTCTTTTTAATGGCGAATCTGAAAGCCGCAATTCTTGGAAAATGACGACTTTTTATACATATATTTCTGATGAAAACGAAATACGTGTGTAATGGTCTTGTTTTTTTCTCCATGGATCATTTAAGGGCCTCCGTAGCCGAGTGATTTCGAAACACCACTTGCCCCTAGCCGCTGTAGGTTCGACAAATACACGGGGCTTCGAACTATTCATGCAAGTATCCCGGTCAGGGTCCAAATGCGCAATACATATGCGCGTGCGCACGTAATAGCTATCGCGTGCGCACGTAATAGTATCGCGTGGCCACGGAAAAGCTATCGTGTGCGCACGAAATAGATAAGAAAATTCTATGTCCCCTTTATGCCACCGTAGATACTACCTTGTTTTTGCTAAGAATATTTCTAGTGCCATAAATCATTTATAAAAGCATTGAAAATAAACGTATCACAATTGATAACGATAAGAATAGACTTGCTGCATATGTGTTTAGGTTCTGGATGCTGCACTTGTAGAAATTTTCATTGTGACAAGCAGAACAGGGATATTCTTAAATTTAATATATGACTCCTATGTAGAGGCAGGGAGTTTTTGACTGACCGGAAGTGACCTAAAAACGGTATTATAAATACAGAAAACACAGAACAATGGCTGGTAGCCGGTATACAGATGGACATAATTATTACCTTTTATGAATTTTATGGAAAAAATGTGAGACAAATGTGCTTCGAGTGTCCTTTCTATTGTTTGTCGAACACATCTGTCTCATTTCCAATTTGTCGCAAATATGAATGTTTACGAACATATCGGTCACACTTCGTGAGACAAATATGCTCCGAGACAAATGTGCTCCTACAAAGCTTTAATCCTTTTAGGGTACAATGAAAATAGATACATATATTCTTTTTAATAATTTCATTTTGTGGTCTTAAATATGTAATCTATTGTTACAAAATAATAAAACCACATTAATTAAGGTGGATATTTTCAAATGTTATATTCTTGTTTAATTCCTTTTTATTAATTTTTTGTCACTTTATTTAAATTTTATAAGATTTTTTTATAATGTTACATATTAATATAAAGATGTTTCAACTATTTTGCTTACGAGTTCTGCAGAAATTTTGAAAGGTCACCAAAATGTTTGAGAAATGAAAATAACAGTATTTTGATCTTAATGACCTTGAAAAGTATTAAAAACTGATTTATTAAGATCATTTATACGTTATTTACGTCAAATTAAAAAAGTTAATTCATTAGATGTATCACCAGTTGCTCCAAAAATTCGTAGTTCGAAGGTATTCTAAGGATAATTGTTTGATGATGAAACTTGACAGACCATCACGAAATAAATACATAGAGAATATTTGTTTGTTTTGCATGTAAGATTGAAATATAATTTCACTGAGTGAACACCAGATGCAATATTTTCACGAGTGGCGTAGCCACGAGTGAAAATATAATAGCTGGTGTTCACGAATGAAATATATTTCAATCTTATATGTAAAACAAATAAATTTTCTTTTTATTTCACGCTTTTTTAAGTGATTATAAGTATTTTTTACTGATTTTGCCGCGTAACGTCGCACATTCTCCTTTTTGACGTCATCATATCATGACGTCACATCATCAATTTTGAAATATAGTTCTGGTAAATTTCTCTAACTTTGTTACATTTTTAACATGATGTATGGTGACATCGACTTTCTTTTCCTAAAGAAGCAAAATTTACGCATGACGGCATTTATTTCTGCCTGTTATTCCATTTAGTTATGATTTTCTTTTCATCCGCATTCAGATATAGTTCGGCTACAGTGAAAATTATATTTTATAAATTTCACTAGTGGTTTGTCAGAATATAATCATCTGATATATTACAATAAAACACTGGAAATTAAAAAAGTTAATTCATTAGATGTATCACCAGTTGCTCCAAAAATTCGTAGTTCGAAGGTATTCTAAGGATAATTGTTTGATGATGAAACTTGACAGACCATCACGAAATAAATACATAACAATCTTGTCCAAAACATATATTTCAAATTTCTTGGAAAATTTGTTATCGAAATCGGCACTACTACGTGGTGTTCTGCAACTATAATACTACTACTTTCTAATCATTATTTTAGCCT
Organism: Ruditapes philippinarum; assembly: GCF_026571515.1. Classification (NCBI taxonomy): domain Eukaryota; kingdom Metazoa; phylum Mollusca; class Bivalvia; order Venerida; family Veneridae; genus Ruditapes; species Ruditapes philippinarum. Next base: position 85,693 of record NW_026867231.1, on the reverse strand, counting down.
ACCTACACTAAACATACCTAATGAACATGCGCCAAATCCAAAATGTATAAACAAACAATTTTATCTGGAAAACTAATTAAGAAATGGTTCGTCCTATCTATGGGTCTATTTTTCATCAAAACACATCATTAGTGCATTAGAAGCTATTACATAAAAACATGCAACTTATCAACATTCGTGATCTAACTAAATGCACTGGGCGGACATGTTTCGTAGTTCTAATTATTTTAATCAATATTGTATAATAAATGACCGAAAACAAATAACAAACAAACAAAATGCAACTGTCAGACTTCAGACTGGTGTCTATAAAAATCTAAAAAAACCGAACGTTGTTGAATAGTATACCTATCCAGAATTTTATGATTCTTGTAGAGGTAATTCAAATAGTAATATGTGCTACTTGTCCAACTGTTCATGTGCATCTGTCAAGAGTAGTCGCCCCTTATCATTTCATCACTCCTCACCAAACTTTGTTATAGGTATAAATTGTATCCCATTGCGAGATCATTTATTAAATATATGAAGAATATATTCTTACACAATTAAGTTGCTCGAGCAGCTTTACAACCTTTCAAAGTAGCACACTCGTACAATATTCTATATATACTTCAGGACAATAAGCTACGTGGCGCTAGTAAAGCAAGCTGCAAAAGCCAAGTATGCAATATGCGGACATATTGCATTTCGGCATTTTTAGAACAAGTCACGGCGTATTTTGTTTTTTAACACAGTAAATGGATATTATATACATGAACTATATTTATTTATCAAAATTTATGAACAATTTGAAAATGTTCAAGCGAAACAAACTTTGATAACGCAGAGAATAAATGTTTAAAGAATACATGATTCAATTTAGAATACATTTGTATAAATGAAATGCACAACCAGAATACGTATCATTTACATTAAACTTGTATAAAATTTTACAAAATGTTTTAAATGCAATCTGAACGTAAATTGATTTTTTTACAAAACATATTGGTTATTATCTTTTTTAATCAATCACTAATATATTTGTTGAATATTCATTTTTTCTTTTTTCATTGTTTTATTCTGAACAAGTCATTCCACAATTGATGGTAATTTAACATCAGCACGCGAACCATTTCCCGGGCTACCACATGAAAGGGTTGATGACCCAAGTTTATCACATGCATTCTCGTCCTCTTCTAAACTTTCCGAGAGATCTGTGCGTGAACCGTCACGCGATTCTACAACCTTCGTTTCTGCGCGTGAACCGTCACGCGATTCTACAACCTTCGTTTCCGGTTGCGATTTGCTTGAAGACGCTTTACTGGCTGATCTGGAGTCTTTGCGTCGTCTACCACGAGCAGATATTGGACTTTGGTATCTATCAGCAACTTTTTTTAATCTGCAAAACCAAAATATTAAAAAATAAATTGTGTCAATAAAGTATATCTAAACATAGCATTATAGCTCTTAACAATGGTGTTACAATAAAAATGCTATTTCTGTTCTGAAATCAATAATAACTGCATGTATTTATATAGAGGACATTGTTTGTTTGTTTTGTTTGTTAGCAAAAAAAAAAGTGTTTGTTTGTTTGTTTGTTTTAGTGAACATGGAATACCTTACTAGGTAGTGAGGCTTTCTTAAATATTTTAATAGTGCATAAAGTAAAACTATATAAAAGATCTGACTTCGAATTGAAATATATTCCATATTCACTTTTCTTGTTTAGGCCTCCTATAACTTTTGCTTTAATTAAAGGAATCAGACATGGCACCAAATGACCCCAAACATTATGACGTCATGAAAATGCTTTTACGTTATACGTTAGATACATACGTCTTTGCTGTGCCATCCAATGTATAGAATAGGAGCCAAAATTTCATCTGTCACTCAGAAACAATATATTACTGATATACCGGCATATCTCAACAATAAAATATTTGTTACATGACCATTTACTTTATACGTTATTGACATAAGCCTATATATTGATAGCTCTGCTCATTACATTTTTCTTGTCCTGTTGGTTCAGCGAGTTAGCCATTAATGGAGACCTTGACAGATTATAGTTCAAACATACCAATCTTAGAGAACTATCTGGAAGAGAAGTTTGTATCATTATCATTTTGTGGAGCTAATTGTGGACTAACCTCTCCTAGTGCATTGTTGGTAAACATTGTCGTGAGTCAAATAGGGCTCTAATCTGTGAATGTTTACTAAAAACTCGAATAAAGAGGATATTAGGTCTATGTTTGGTATAAATATTAACAATCAAACAATGTACCTGTTCCCTAGTTTGTATTTTTGTACTGGTGAACCTTGCTTTTTCACTAGTTGGTTAAACACCTGCAGTATAGCCGGTGTATCCGGCTTCCTAGGATTCAGACCTCGAAGTTTATTCATAGCCAAGTTACCGGCACGGCGGGTCTGAATCTCTTTAATCGTGTCAGTGAACGGATCTATAGGTGTTAGCTCGACGAACGGCAGTGTGTGATAGACTGCCACCTACAATGTATAAAATGAGCCGTGTCACGACAAAACCAACATAATGACTATTTAAAGATTTATCAGGAGCAAAATGTAATACCGAAAATAAATTGCAATGAAAGGAAAATCATGCTCACCTTTCCAGGCGTTTCAATGAATTTTGGCAGTGTCGGGGGCATTCTGTGATTCATTTGTTTCTTGTATGACTTTCCTAGAATGTTGCTAGACACTTCATTGCTCTCACGTTTATCTAGCACTTGGCTGGCAACTTCCTGTAAATGACCAAACTGTTTCTTAAGACGCTCAACTCCACGATGCTTCAGGATACTGATTGCTGACTGCCACATGGGTAACTTTCCACCGTGCATAACTTTCAATGTCCGGGCAGAGCCTGCTCGCCGAATATCCTTCGGAATTTGAGACAGGAAGTACTCATTTGTGACAATATTCGGTAGTGTCGGCCATTTTTCACCACCAAACGTACCTATGAACTGTCCATTTACTGTCCATATTCGAATGCTACAATCTGCACTTCCGGTTATGAGAAGCTCACGGTCTGTTACGTAATCCACACTGTTGATACTTCGCATGTGTGCCCTGAACGAGTTTACTAGCATAGGATACTTCAGAGTACGTTTTGGGTTGCTGGATTCTGGAGGTGGTCGACTTGCAAATACATTCTTCAAGTACGATGGCACAGTATACAACTGCTTACTTTCTTGATGACATTCGGCACGAAAAAACGTGAACTTACGCCTCAAAAACTCATAGTGTGCTTTACGTTCAGCAGAGTTCATTTTCTTGCTTTTGCAGTAATCTCTTATATCCCATATTTTGACATACCCCTCAGTGTCGCCAGTAAACAAATAATTGTCTTCGGTGTCGGATTTGATAGTAAATACGCTTTCACCCAGCCTATGAGCAGCATTAAACTGGCCGAGTAGCCCACCTTCGTGATGTATTGACCAGAATCTAATCCAGCCTTCAGCACCACTTGTTACAATATTTGCCGTTTCTTTGTGAGAGGGTTCACGTGTGTCAAGAAATATAATCTTCTCAACCGCGGACTCATAACTTTTACAAACACCGTCGTATTCATTTCTGGAAAATTGTGAGTCACCTTCGCAGTTAAATGAATCTGGATGAAGTGCTGGCAGTAACGGGTGTTTGCATTCATCTTCTTCGTCGGACGAGTCTTGTTTTGCAAATTCTCCGCTTTTTTTAGAAAACAGAAGTCCAGCTCGACTTAGTTTTGCTTTTCCTTTTAACCATTTATGTGTGCTTTCAACATGGTCGAATGTACCGCTCTGAGTTGTTGGAATGACATTTTGTTCTTTCACAGATCCATGTCTACGGGCTTGCCCTCCCTCTGTAATTGGTTTTACACTGATACAGGCATTCAGACGACAATTCACCTGACCGGTCTCACGTGACCAAATGACAATTTCGCCGTCATATGACCCGGTTACCATCATATTTGGTGGCATATCTGCGATTGACAAAATATCTTCTTTGTGTTGCATTTTCCAGTTTTTTCTATGCTCTTCTCCACTGCCATCGACATATATATACACCATTTTTCCCCAACCCGAAACGTATATACTGTGTTGTGTACATACTAATCCTGTGACGTCAGAACTGTCTGGAAGTGAAAAATTTTGCATAAGGGAACCATTGTTGAAATTCCATACGTGGACAGTTCCATTGCGCGCACCTGTAACCAATCGTCGGCCATTTTGATCAAAACAGAGAGCCGTTATTTCGACTGGGACCATTACACCTCGTTCAATTCTGCTATGCGCGTTTACGAACTGCATCATTTTAACTCCAGAATTTGTATCCCATATGCTTACGACTGACTCTTGACATGCGCTCACGACGGACCCAAAAACTTTGCTATACATTGCAGCAACGATTGGTTTGTTGTGAGATACTGTCTCTGAAAAACCTTCTTCTTCCTCGCGCTTTTCTAACATTACAATCTGATTGGCTGCTATCAGCAAGGTCCGCGTTGCGGCGTTATAAAAGACTGCTGTTATAGGGAAGGGTTCGCACTTAATCATCCGACCGCTGATATGCTGTAAACATGCCTGATCTCTGAGGTCGAAAACTCGTATTGATCGCCCTTTGTCGATGCTGATCACTTGGTGTCTTGTTCCGTTAATAACCACGTGATTCACAGGTTTTGTGTGACCTTTCAGGAGAACAATGCATTTATTGTTGACATATGGATTCCAAACTCGTAGCATATAGTCCATGCCACCTGTTACAATGATGTTTAGTGAATGCGAATAATCAAAGCTCAGTACACCCTTATTTACTTTAAAGTACATTCGTTTTTTCTTTCCAGCAAAGTCACCAAAAAATAAAGCAGTTTGGGGACATTGGCATGATGATAGAAAAGAGTCGATTTCAGGAAGATATAGGACCTTGTTGACCCAATCCTCGTGAATATTTGACATCTTGTATGCTTTAACACCCAAAACAAAGCCTTTCATTATTTCCGGGAAGCTTACTCTTTTGCATGTGTTTTTCTTTGCAGATGTGGCACCAAAAGGTCCCCCGCGAAGAACAGAATCAAACCGCATGCTTGAAACACTTCCTGCTGTATCACCGAAGATCAATATTGCGAAATTCATATCATTTGGATTTACCCAGTAATCCATAGCAGTAATACAGCTTTCGAATCCGGTAAGATAATACCGCATTGTAAATTTCTTTCCGGTGAGATCGAAAATTGTTATGTCACGGTCGGTCGATGTCAAAGCCAACATGTTCACGTTGTGCATGGCAACCATATCCGTAAACCAAGATTGTGTTTTTCTATTCTGGTACTGATTTGCGTTATAGTATTTCAAGTTTCGCATGCTTAAACTCCAAAGTCCAATCACGCCTTCCTTACTTAGCGTCACATATTTTCCTGACTTGTAACAAATTTTCGAACTTACTGCCCCGGATTTTCTCACATTAGGGTAGAAAAGGATTTTAACAATGATATCACGATGTCGGCTATCGATTTCGCGTGTATCATTTGGAAAAGGTTTCTCTCTGAGCATTTCCATCATGAGTGTCTTCTCCTTGTATTCCAGCAGGTTATACGTCACGAATTCTTCCCAGTCGACCACACCATCGCAATTAGCGTCAACCTTCATAAAAAGTATTTCTATTTCTTCCTGTGTATTGTTCCGGCCAACCGTCTTTTGCATTGCTTCCTTGAACTCGTCAATGTCGAGCCCTGTTTTCTCTGGAAATAGATATATATATATTTATCTTTCATTAATTTGATAATATTTAATTGCTAAACTTTGAAAGGAATAGAATGTTTGAAAATTAAAGTTTTCTCTTACATTTGACTAAAAAATTTGAGACTATTTCATATAAATATGACTCTTGATACTGCGCGCGGCATGAACTCGAGAGGGTCTTGACAGTGTTTTGTTTCATTTAAAATTCAAAGAAATAAACGCATGTTTAAATTGGAAACATAATAAATAGAATACCAAACAAGTATTATTAAATTTTTCAGGCTCGAATCGATAAAAAAAATGAAGGATCTTTCTTTTCCTTTCTTACCCTTGCCTGATAAATTTGTAATAACAGACACAAGCATGGTATTCTCTATATTTCAACACTAATATTTTTTAAATGTTCATATAAGTATATGAGCCGCGTCACGCCAAAACCAACATAGTGCGTTTGCGACCAGCATGGATCCAGACCAGCCTGCGCATCCGCGCAGTCTGATCAGGATCCATGCTGTTCGCTTACAAACCCTATAACAAGTAGAGAAACTGATAGCGAACAGCATGGATCCTGATCACACTGCGCAGATGCGCAGGCTGGTCTGGATCCATGCTGGTCGCAAACCTATTATCTTGGTTTTGTCGGGACGCGGCTCATATCCTGCTCTATAATTCCAAAGTATCAAAACTCGGTTGGTTTTGTCGTGACGCGGCTCATTTATAGATTATTACACAGATTTTTTTCATAATTAATTCAACTACACAAATTAAAAAATCAGTTAAGTTGTTTCTTTTTATTTATCTTTTATAAGAGATTATAGTGATGGTCACTAAAGATGGCTGATGGATGACGTTTGTTTTTGTTTACATTTGTATAAGTTATGTTTTTATGAAGATATAGAGAATACTGAACATGTAGAGAAGGTCGTTTTAGCTAAAAACTTTATCCCTTATGTCTCCCACCTGTCATAATTAGACAATAAGGGTATTGGGGTCACGCTCCTAAAGCTTTACGGCTTAAGTCACCTTGCATGGACTAGGATTTGAACGATATTTGTAGTTATTTCTTAGTGTCGGCCCCACTAGACCCGACAGTATTGTCTATATATTTCAGATTGTTTTTTGTTTTCAGTACAAGATTTATGTCGGCAAACGTGAATTAACTCCACACCCAAAGTGTCTGTGTGTGAAACGAAACATTGTGTTAATTATACAATGCACCTGAAGTCGGGCTCCAACTTGGCCACAAAATTCATGTGAAGCAGACAATTATACTAAAAGCTCTCGTGCATCCACGGTCATATTTATTATATAACAGTATTATTTATGAATAATACACCACAGCCTGTGAATATTTGAATTTTTTTACGTTTGATTTGATTTTTCTATTTGATTTTTATTTAATTTGTTTACTAATTTGAAGCGATGCTTGCATCGGTGATTACCAATCTCATCCAATATCATATGTCCTCTTCCTTCATTCGAGTCTGTCGATATTGATGATACCGGTGAAATGTCTCCTGCTCGATCTCTTTGAGACATTTTCCTTCCTCCGTTACGGTAAAATATATTTAAAGAAAGAAAGCAGACGTGAGTGGAAAGTCTCCAAAGTTGGTAACGACATCACCTAAACTTTATTATATATTTGTTAAATAAATGCTCCAGATGTTTTTTAATAACTTAATGTTGCTTTGCTTAGTTTCATCCAAAATTACTATAAATAGACTGATCAGTAACAAGGGAGATCATTTGACGTCACGTCAAGGGAGGTTATTTTAACGAGACGTCATCGAATGTTTTGTTAGAATTTGACATTTTGAAACGACGTCAGTATCATCTGACGTATTATGATAATAGTTAGTATTTTTTAAATCAATCAGATGGACAAATCCAATTCAAATAGTTGTAATACTGAATTTACTGAATAAAATATGAATATAAAGATCAACAGGGAAGAACTCCGTTCATGAAACGCAGCCACCGATAACGTCCAGCCTCACAAGATCACTTGATATATTAAGACACACAGCAATGCACCGAAAAAAAAACAATAGACAAAATGACTTAAAGGGCGGACCAGCGGCAACCGAAAATATTTTTTTTTAATGCATTTATAAAAGGGAGTGGGGAAGGAAATTGACAACATTATTGGGGCGTACTTACCTTACATAACCACACATGTACAAACCGTTAGAAACGGCACTACACTAATCATTTTACAGACTACATGATAGTACGCGGAGTTCCGTCTTGGAGGGACCAGTAACAAAGCCACGACCATCAATAAACAGAAACATCGATTTTATGCATGTGGTTGATAAATTTTAATATAATTCAGTCGTATTTCAGTCGTTGTTTGGTGTTGTTGTTTTTTTTGTTTGTTTGTTTGTTTGTTTGTTTGTCCGGATAACTCGCGCTCGCTTAGCTGCAGCCAACGTCACGCAATGGCCAGCAATGTCTCCAGATATGAATCTGGGATGTGCTTGGCAGAAATGTCCGACGACATCACGCCCCACAGAATATCCTCCAACTGACAAATGCATTGATAGCGGAATGGATGAACGTTTCGTCAATTCTATTGACGCACTACTTAGAGCCAGAGGTGGCCGCAACCGATATTGAATTAAATGAAAAAATCGCATGCATGTTAAAACTGTTAAGGAAATGCTTAAAACTTATCTGCACGTAGTCAAAACGTTATAGCCACAAAATTGATAAATTGAATTTGACCCTTTCCTTAGAATTAGCGTAATTTAACAAACTTAAACATAATTAATAAACAACAAAATGCATATCAATGTTGTGCATGCATCTTTTTTCATGCCCAACATTCTTTTTTACATTTCCGTCATCGATTTCCTGAAAATAATAATAAAATATACACTGTCAGGTTTCTATTTTTGCTGAGTGTATATACAAAACGCTCTTTAACTAAAATTACCTTTTCCACATCTGATTGGATGTTTGGAGGAAGGCCCCTGGTTTTCATCTGTGCATTATTTCAGGCACGAACGTGAAATAACCCAAAGTCCCTGGCGGGCATCGAAAGCACAGTGGTGAGGGGCAATTGATTTGAAACTACTCGACCACGGACGCCCCCCCCCCCCCCCCCCGTATTAAAGAAACTGTGAGTGAAATTCAAATATAATTATATTTGGAACCGTATATATGTAGAATCAGTGTACCTGGTTCCGCACAGGACCCCGTTCAGCACATTTTCCCATTTTTCATATTTTCTTGAAAATTCAAATGAATTTACTCAGTTTTCGTTTGTGTTTCATGAACTGGCATGATTTCAACAGGATATGACATCATCTGGGATATTGCACCCCAGCCTCTCCCTGGAGAGTGCAGACGAAAATGTTAATAAATGTTCGAGGCTGTTGAAACCAGCGGTGCGATACTTCTTTAAGCGAGGTGAAATCATGCGAAACGGAATAATGGCGGATTAATTAGTGTAAACACAGTGAGTGTTTTTTTATTATTTATTTCATAAATCTTCTTAAATTCATAATTAAAAAAGTTATTGAAGGTAAACTGACGGCAGCTGATTTTGTATCGGTGAATAAAATCGCAAAAAAGGTCAAAATATACAAGTGTAAGCAGGGTTTTGATGCGATGAAATAACTGTACGCTGTTAAAGGTTCGATATTATTTCATTATCACATCTGTTGTACGTGTTTTACTATGATTCTACTAAGAGAGCTACCGTATTTGTGTCCGTTTTCGAATTTCTGAAAAAAAAAGTTTTATACCTTCTTCTTTCCTTAAGGATTTACTTCAAATAAAAGTTTCGAATCACCATCTTTATAGTGTTACTATTTGAACTTATTTCAATAATAAGATATCTACCTGTGATAATTTGGAATTTGAAAAAGTAACCTTAACTCTAAGATCTTAGATAACTATATTTCTTGTCATCACTCAATTTTTAACAACGTTCATAGCTACTGTATCTTCATTCCAAAAAGTTGTCGCCCTTTTCAACAACAATTAAGAGTCTTGTTTTTTTACACTGTATCTTGTTTGCGATTTATTTTTCTTTTGATCATGTAATTTGTGTTAAGTTTTTTCTCTGTAGTTTAGTTTATTACTGAAGAATATATAGAGGATATTTGTTTAGTTCAGTGTAAGATCGGAATATATTTCACCGAGTGGGCACCAAAAGGTATATTTCACGAGTGGCGCAGCCACGAGTGAAATATGTACTTTTGGTGTTCACAAGGAAAAATATATATCGATCTTACACTAAACTAAACAAATTTTCTTTTTATTACATGCAAAGAAACGTTTTAAAAAGACATTAAACCTAATACTGAATGAAAAGCGCGCCAAATAATAATACAACGTGACGTCATTTACGACGTCACGTCATTAAGTTGGTACCCAGTACTGTTCACGTAAGGTAAGGGGCTTAAATTCAAAACAGTGAAATTATCAAAGTGGTAATTTCACTGTTTCAAACAGTGAAATTACCAGTTTTATATCACTGATATATTTCTATAAACCACCGAAAAGCATGTAATAAATGCAATTCAATTTTGTAGTTTAATTATTTTCCACTTTCGTTCATCTATGCTATGTATGACATTTGAATTTATTAGTTAGAAAGAATAGTAGGAATATTTGTAAAAAAAAAAGTAGGAAAGAAGTAGGAGTATTGCAAAAGTAGGAAAGTAGGCAAAAATATGACTACTTTCAAGCCTGTATAATAAAAGTGCCACAATGGCTTTAATCTTTGACCTACAACGGCATTAAATAAATAGGGGTCATCTAATAGACTTTTGTCAATGTTATTAATTTTCTAAAAAATATATATATATAACATCCAATCCATAAAGGAAATCAAGCCAGTATTTTTTCATATTTTTTTCAAGTTTCAAGTTCCATTGCAAAAAAAAAAACAACAAAAAAAACCCCAAAAAAAACACACACACAATTTATTATTACATGTACTTCTATGAAATAGAATAATACAGAATCCCTAAAGAAAGTCCAACACGACAAAATTGAAAATGTAAGAACGGATGGGAAGCGTTGTTTAAATATTAACTATATCGTAGTATAATACATTAATTGACACTGTTGTTTTTATTGACACTGTGGTTTACATTTGATATACATACAAACACAAAACTTGATATTTCATCAATATTGAAATAGAATGTACAGTAATGATGAAGTCCCCGTCGCTACAGAAAAACACACCAAAATGTGTGCGTACAATTAGTTTATCGGACCAATTATTAGACGTACAGTAAGAAAACTGGAAATATTGTATATATATTCGGATAGATATGGAAAACTATTCTTGTATATCGTTTTGTCATCAAAAATAAACATGTTGGGACTTAAACTAATCGAATATTTTTAAATGTACTGATACTGTATTCGTTTGCATGTGCATATCAGGTTGACGGTTGAATTTGCAGCAACAAATACCTCAATAATTTCCTCAATACTTTAAGATTTAGTAATTTATTTTGACGATCATGCACAATTATAAGTTCTGAGCAGCATGCACAATGCTATTCTTCAAGAAATTTCAATATACAACAAATATTTGGAAAAAAAACATGCTCATACCCACTTTCATGTTCACTTTCTCTGGCCATTATTCTATATCGCATGAGTTTGCCTCGCTTAAAGAAGTATCGCACCGCTATACGTTCGAACCCCCTGACCATGCTAATTTCTACTTTATTATGTTAAGATTATTATAAAAGATGTATTTGAAAAGAAACGTATTTTTGTTACATATACAAACACGTCATACCGTCTTCTTCGGCAGCAATGAACATTCGCTGTAGTCGGCTGAGAAGCACTTCATCATCAAGTATTTCATCTGGATCGAGTGTGTCAGGTCCATCGCCAGAATTATATTTACGATTTATATAGAAATCTCGACGCATTGTTGTTATCGCTCTGCTCGTGCGCCTGGTTTTAGGCTCAAGTTTGTTTGTCGCTGATTTTACAGGTTTCACATGATTGTTACCGAGTGCTTTGCCTTGGGTTTCTTGGACTGGAGTTAACGATACCAGAGGTTTTAAGGACATCCTGCGATGCTCCTCCTCTAAGGCAGTCATAGGAGTAAGTGATGTCCGGCGCATTTACAAGAACAAAATGCAGAGTTTCTTCATCACCCGGAAATTAACGCGACGCCATTTTAGTATTAAACAAGCTAAATGTGACGTCGCGTCAGCTTTGTGCTATGTTTTCCCGCTCTTTTAATTATTAAAATATTCATAGGCCGTATAAATCTAGATTTCTAAATAAGAGCTATTAAACCGATTTAACAAAGTTTGTTATACATTAAACACGTGTAAAATGCGTAGATTTATTTGTGATATAAATAGGAATAACGAGTCAACATTACAACGTATATAACTATATCAATTTTCAGTTTTTAAGAGCCAATTTTTCAGACAAGAAAAAATAACATTAAAGATTTGTATCTTTCACTAGAAATCCTATTTTGTTTTGAAAATTTAAAGGAACTCAGTTTTTAACTATCTGTAAAAAAAAATCGTGTAAATTGCAATATCTTATTATTTTAAATCTGGAAAGACAAATAGGCTTATGTATGCATTTCAGAATCGATTACATTTAACTTTTTTTTGTTTTCAAAATAAATCCAGTTTATTTATAAACGAATTTTTTTTTATATGCAACTAAAAAATTTGTACATATATAGGTAAAACAATAAAAACCTATCGAAATAGTGTCGCAATGAAGTATTTGTTCGGGGTAATAAAAAAATAGCACATATGTTTGTGAGTATGAGAACATATATTAAAATATTTAACTTTTACTCACAAACCTATGCGTTATTTATATACTGTTTTTATAAGTTCAGACAGCAACACATTTGTGTGCGTTTTGTTGAGGAATTGGACGTCGTAGAGAAGAGTGACGACCCACAGACGGTGCATAGGAAAGCCAAAAAACACTATGTACAGATATCATAAGAAACATAAAAGCAAGAATTATCGTTTAATTCTACAATAGTAACGATTTTTAACATACTTTTATGACATAATTGTAATCATATAGAGGATATTTGTTAAGTTCAGTGTAAGATCGGAATTTATCACATAAACCGCGGCGCAGCAGTGTAATAAAGCCATTTAATAAAAACGATATTACACTAGTGTAATAACACTTTGACGTGACGTCATTTGCGCTATATAGAAATATAGCGTTAAAGCGCGCTAATGTTAGCGTTACACTATAGGCGCGTCATTGAAAAAATACTCAGTTTAACAGTTTACTGTTCTTATTTTATATATGTGATAAAAAGAATATTATACTCGTGCAGATTCAATACTAAATTTATTGAACTCGTTTAATAAAACAATATTATGCTCGCCAGAGGCTCGCATAATATGATTTTTAAGTCAACTCGTTCAATAAATATATATTTCACGAAATGTGAACTTTTGGTGTTCACGATGTGAAATATATTACGATCTTACACTAAACTAAACAAATTTTCTTTTTATTATATGCAAACAAACGTTTAAAAGGACATTTTTACCTAACACTAAATGAAAAACGCGCGAAATAATTGTACAACGTAACTAACATCATTTACGACGCCATGTTATTAAGTTGGTTTCCAGTTCTGTGTACGCTGGTATTTCACTGAAACAACGTGAGGGGCTTAAATTCAAAACAGTGAAATTATCAAATTGATAATTTCACTGTTTCAAACAGTGAAATCATCAGTTTTAATTCACTGTATTTCTAGCTATAAACCATCGATAAGCATGTAATTAATCGGTTTAAAACAATATTATATGACAAATTCGTTGTAATTTTTGTATATGTATCGACAGTTATGGATATATTTACAACATTCATTCTTTCATTCATTCATTCGTTCGTTCGTTCGTTCGTCCGTCCGTCCGTTCGTTCGTTCGTTCGTTCATTCATTCATTCATTCATTTATTCATTCATTCAATCTGATAGGCATTTATTTGTAACCAGCTAAATAATCCACGTTGTGTTGATTTATAAAAATATGATTAGGCCTATATAGATACAGACATACATCATTGCCAATATGATCGAAAGTGATTAAAAAAACAGCAGCAGCAACAACAAAACAAACCAACAAAAACACGATCATGTATTTGAAGTCTGAAAAACAACCAAATATAGAGAAATTGTATATGTAAACATAGTGAATAAAATTTTACTAAAAATCCGGCAATTTCATGTCTTGTGAGGACGACAACGATATTTCTCGTTAACGTCTCGTGATTATTTTCAAAATGGCGACCAAGGAAGAGGATTTGACGTTGGAAGCTTCTTTAAGTATGAGTTTATATCAATATCTATTTATCTTTGGACTTTATAGATGTATGAAATTCAATGAATGACTTACCCTTATTGCCATTTATGTAAATGCCATGGTTATTTGAAGGCAAGTGTAAATTTGGTTGAAATCTATAAATTCAACATACCCCACCCACTAGTAGGAAGTGCAAATAATTAGAACAGATTGATAACCCATAATTCTCCTGAGATTTGTGTGAGTAAAATTGTGTCCTTGAACATTTCAGAAATAATAAAGATTTGATTATTTACAGCTTTGCTACACTTGAGAATGCAGACATGATGAGACTAAAATTTTGATATGAAATTAGGTGCTATGGCACCGAAAGCTCTTATGATTTATGATTTAAGCATAACATGTTTAGTGTACATGTTAACCAGATCTATCATGCAATTCGTTAATAAGTAAATGCAGGTATTTTGTACCGTAAACAGAAACGAATAAATTGGTGGTGTTCAACCTATCATCGGAAGAGGGACCTCTGCGCATGCATCGGAGTTTGGAAATTCCCATGCACCATTTTCTGTTAATCTCTAATCACATATGTTGTTTTTACGTTATTTTTAATGTGCTTATTTATCAAAAAGGATTTAAAAGTAACTTTTTACATTTATCATTGTTACTATATTTCTTATGAATGAAGTGAATGTTTATTTTCTGATTTTGTACATCATTCTTTCACCTGAAGTGTTATTAAGCATGCGTCTGCTAGCAATAGTCTGAATTATGTAGACGCTCATTTAAAGCGCTGTGATATCTATATTTAGCTCAAAAGGATTTCAAAATGGCGGCACCCAATTAACTAAGGATTTTTCACAGCTCATTAGGTATAGGATATATATTTTTTGAAATTTTAATTTACTTTTAATTTGATTTCATTTGAATTGATACGCGCCATACATGTTATCTAAGAGCGCTACAGCCGTCTCCGCTTGGACTTTCCACGTATAATTTTTATGTGTATAAAATGTATAATTTTGTGACCGTCCATGATCCAGGACCGCATACTTGAAGACAGTTGACTCCCTATTTTTTACCCCAAAATAAATTTGATACTTTGATTATTTAAAATCTCTTTATATAAGGTTAAATGGTATTTTGATTAATATATGCCCATAGAATTGATTATTAATATGAAAAAGGCAAAGCCTAAAGTTAAAGCGAGCTCGATTTACTTTTACCGTGAAATAGTATAAAATAATAATTCATTTTTATTTTACATTTTTCGTTTTATAATTGTCATTCTGTATTTAACACACTGCTTCCATTTATTTTGGTTCCCTGTCCTGTTGTGGTTCACATAGAAGTGCGCAGGACACCATTCTACGCTTCCGTTTTCAATCAGAAAACCTCGGTTTTTATTGTTATATTGTAATTCGAAAATTTGCGATGTGTCAGTTCAGTACTTCAGACAAAAGTTTTCAAAACCATCACTATCTAGCAGGTACTCGTGTTACCATAAAGCTCGCTTTGCGAGCAGGCCTCGAGCTTACTGTTACATGTTTATATTTTCCTTCTAGAGGCAGGTATGTAAATGACATTTACACCTGTCACTTAGATATTCTATTGAATAATAAATATAGAAAACTAAGCTAATGTAAGTAATGTGATTACAGAACTAGATAAACATTTTACTAATATGAAATTAGGCAAAGCAATGGCAGATTTTTTCTTTGCGCCAGTTATTTGCGGTGGAAATTGCATGCCTGTATTTTATTTTCAAATAAAGGTACTGCAAAATAACCAGAATTTAATTGTCAGTACTAAACTTACTTTTTTATGCTGAGTATGGAACACTTTAAATTAAAAAGGCATAAGATATTTAGAAAAACAATATACAAAAAACAATATCCAACTTTATTTTGGTAGCTACATTTTTATTACATTAACACAGCTAACATATAATTTACTGCCAGTAATCATAAAAGCTTGCAGCTCAATAACTGTAACATTTGCCGGGTTAAGTTGTTTGCCAGGTTAAGTTGGGCAGCAAAGTTCCCATTAAATCTAAGTCAGTGGCATGACAATGACAAAAGAAATACATTCCAATCAGTCTTTATCTGTATCTGAAATTATAAAATAAAAACATGTTTGAAAGTAAGTATAATGAAGAAAAGGGTATTGAAGTATTATTATTTAAAGTAAGAAAGAAAATTCTGGAAAAATTTCTTCATAAAAGTGTATAGTAATCAGTATATTAAGGTAACATAAAGGTATTTTGTATGCTTATTTACTGGATCTTTCTTTAGTATTTCATAGTCATATGCCATTTGTAAATGAATGCTAATAAATATGTGAGAGCTTTAGACAGAGGTTACTAAACTTAAATTTGGTCAGTTTTTTTTTTTCAGGAATACTCTGTAAAGCTTCAAATGTCAAATAGACACAGTTATATGTTTTTGAGCTATGAACAGGTCAGATTTAATTGGCAAAAAAAAAAAAAAAGACCCAAAACAAGAACCTTCATTTTTAGCTCGACTTTTCTATGAAAAGGGGAGCTATCCTACTCGCGTCGGCGTCGGCGTTGGCGTCACACCTTGGTTAAGTTTTTCGTACCACCCCACTTTATTTCAGAAGTATTACAAGTATGGCTTTGAAACTTACCATACTTGTTCACCATCATAACCTCCATCTACAGACAAGAGTACATAACTCTGTCAAGGTTTTTGACAGAATTATGGCCCTTTTTTGACTTAGAAAGTGTATTGAGCTTGGTTAAGTTTTTTGTACCACCTCACTTTATTTCAAAACCATTGGAGGTATTGCTTTGAAACTGACCATACTTGTTTACCATCACGACCTTCATCAACAGACAAGAGGACATAACTCTGTCAAGGTTTTTGACAGAATTATGCCCCTTTTTGACTTAGAAAATACATTGAATATGGGTAAAATCCACTTATTGCCTTAACCCTTTGAGATATTGCTTTGAAACTTTTAATGCTATTTCACATCATTACCCCCATCTGTACGCAAGAGAAGGTAACTCTGTCAAGGATTTGTTTTAAAAATTAAGGCCTTTTATCGACTTAGAATCTTGGTTAAGTTTTTTAGTACCAGTCCACTTTTTAGCTCGACTTTTCTATGAAAAGGGGAGCTATCCTACTCGCCCCGGCATTAAATAATGAATTGAACTTCCTTCATGTAATTCAAATATCAGTTTACAACGCATTATCTACATAGTGGACCCACGAAAAGTAACCAGTCACCCACAGCCTGTGTGAAAGAGATCCACTTGTGACCAACTGACAACATCTAAAAAAGCTTGATAAAATTTATCTATTACTTGTATTATAAGGTAACTATAATACTTTCACATACAAAGTCAAATCTATATATTATGCTGATTGTACAAAAAATATACTGCTTCCTTGGCATAGATTTCTTGAAAAATTATGTTATTATGTCATTTACCAAGGTGTTCTGAGTGACGTAAAAATACCTTATTCTCTCAAAGTGGGTTTAATACTATTAAATTTATTTAAGGCTCAACTCAGTTTTTTTTTCTTTCTTACCAGCCCTCTTTTGACTTAAACATTTCAAACTTTGCTGCAGTGTTCATGGGTATCACACAATTCAGTAAAATAATTCTTCACTAAATATCTTAATGCTCATGGCCATTGTTCACTTTAAAAATACAGAGATTCTTGTATTGCCTTTTACTGCAAAAACTTTTTTTATTGGCAAGCAATAAAAAAGTCGAGCGCGCTGTCTTACGGACAGCTCTTGTATAACTCATAATTCCTTTGCCTTTGATCTGTTAATCAAGAACAATAAAATTTAATGAATGCAAACTTACCGGCAAGTCACACACCCTACCTTTGACTTCCCTGTAGGAATTTAATTCCATGTGATTTTCCTCTAAATAACCTGATTCCTGAAAGAATATATTAAAATGTTATTTTTATGCCCCCATTTCGAAGAAAAGGGGGTATATTGCTTTGCACTTGTCGGTCCGTCGGTCCGTAGACCAAATGGTTTCCGAGTGATAACTAAAGAACCCTTAGGCCTAGGAACTTCAAACTTGGTATGGTGATTGGTCATGACCAGTAGATGACCCCTATTGATTTTGGGGTCAAGGGGTCAAAGGTCAAGGTCACATTGACCTTGTAAGCAAAAACGGTTTCCGATCAATAACTAAAGAACCTTAAGGCCTAGGAACTTCAAACTTGGTATGGTGATTGGTCATGATCAGTAGATGACCCCTATTGATTTTGGGGTCAAGGGGTCAAAGGTCAAGGTCACATTGACCTTGTAAGCAAAAACGGTTTCTGATCAATAACTAAAGAACTTTAAGGCCTAGGAACTTCAAACTTGGTATGGTGATTGGTCATGATCAGTAGATGACCCCTATTGATTTTGGGGTCAAGGGGTCAAAGGTCAAGGTCACATTGACCTCTTGGGTAAAAAACGGTTTCTGACCAATAACAAAAGAACCCTTAGGCCTAGGAACTTCAAACTTGGTATGGTGATTGGTTATGACCAGCAGATGACCCCTATTGATTTTGGGGTTAAGGGGTCAAAGGTCAAGGTCACATTGACCTTGTAGGTAAAAACGGTTTCCGATCAATAACGAAAGAACCCTTAGGCCTAGGAACTTCAAACTTGATATGGTGATTGGTCATGATCAGTAGATGACCCCTATTGATTTTGGGGTCAAAGGTCAAGGTCACATTGACCTCTTAGGTTAAAACGGTTTCCGATCAACAACTAAAGAACCCTTAGGCCAAGGGACTTCAAACTTGGTATGGTGATTGGTCATGACCAGCAGATGACCCCTATTGATATTGGGGTTAAGGGGTCAATGGGCAAGGTCACATTGACCTTGTAGGTAAAAATGCTTTACAATCAATAACTTAAGAACCCTTAGGCTTAGGAACTTCAAACTTGGTATGGTGATTGGTCATGACCAGCAGATGACCTATTGATTTTGGGGTCAAGGGGTCAAAGTTCAAGGTCACATTGACCTTGTAGGTAAAAATGGTTTCCGATCAATTACCTAAAAACGCTTAGGCCTAGGAACTTCAAACTTTGTATGATGATTGGTCATGACCAGCAGATGACCCCTATTGAGTTTTGGGTCAAGGGGTCAAAGGTCAAGGTCACATTGACCTTGTAAGTAAAAACGGTTTCTGATCAAAAACTTAAGAACGCTTAGGCCTAGGAACTTCAAACTTGGTATGGTGATTTGTCATGACCAGCACATTACCCCTATTGATTTTGGGATCAAGGGGTCAAAAGTCAAGGTCACATTGACATTGTAAGTAAAAACGGTTTCTGATCAATAACTAAAGAACGCTTCGGCCTAGGAACTTCAAACTTGGCATGGTGATTGGTCATGACCAGCAGATGACCCCTATTGATTTTGGGGTCAAAGGTCAAGGTCACATTGACCTTGTATGTTAAAACGGTTTCCGATCAATAACTAAAGAACCCTTAGGCCTAGGAACTTCAAACTTGGTATGGTGATTGGTCATGACCAGCAGATGACCTATTGATTTTGGGGTCAAAGGTCAAGGTCACATTGACCTTGTAGGTAAAAACGGTTTCCGATCAATTAACTAAAAAACGCTTAGGCCTAGGAACTTCAAACTTTGTATGATGATTGGTCGTGACCAGCAGATGACCCCTATTGAGTTTTGGGTCAAGGGGTCAAAGGTTAAGGTCATGACCAGTAGATACTTGATAACCCTTATTAATTGTTTGATCACTGGGTCAGAAGTCATGCATAATAACCTTATCACATGACTAATTGGCTGCAGATAGGGGGCATACATGTTTTACAAACATATCTTGTTTTCTGTAAAATTGTCACCACAAGGTATCCTGCAGATGAAATATTTTTAATTTTGATACTTATTTTGTAGGCTGGTATAAAATTGTTCATAAATCCAGTTAATAAGTGTCTTTGCTAGTTAAAACATCATTCATGTTGACATAATGGCAGCTGTGGCTAAATTGATTCAAAACAAACAATATTTGAAATAGTTAAGGAGATGGATGGTATATTTTTGCTGAGTTACATTAAAGCAAATATACATGTATTAGCATTGTTTTATACATGGAATGATAACTGTCTGTAATTAAATAACCATTCAACCATACATTCATTTTAGATGCAGCTACAAACCCTGCCCTGCGTGAGGCAGATGAAGAATCCATGTTAAAGTTTGTTGATCAAGTGAACAACGAACTAGAAGGTCCACATTATGCTATCAGACTTCTGGCTCATAAAATACAGTCTCCTATAGAAAGAGAATCCTTATATGCTTTACAGGTAACTTACATACACAAACATTAAAATTTTATTTCTTATTTCTCAGGATGATGATCTGAACATATCATTAATATTCAACATTTGATTCAATATTGATTCACAATTTAGAATATTGATACAATTTAAAATCCATTCTTCCTGTCTTGTGAAAACAATTTTATTTTTACTTTGTCAGAAGGGAGGAGTCATCTCCCTTTTTCTTGACTAGCTGGAACCCAGAGTTTGAAATTTCATGCATTATTAAAACATCCATGCCTAAGGTTTTCCTCCACGAGTAAAGTTGGAAAGTTGAAACTTGAATATTCTACTTGGAGTAATGCAATGTTATCTCTTTTTGGTGATAACTTGAGTGTATATAAGCATATGAAAAATATTTTATTTTCTATACTATTTAGACACTGGAATCCTGCGTAAAAAATTGTGGGAAACGTTTTCATCAAGAGGTTGGAAAGTTTAGATTCTTGAATGAAATAATCAAGGTTATATCTCCAAAGGTAAGCTCATTCAAATACTTTTGGTATATTAAGTACATTTATTCCATTCTACAATATATACTTAAAAAGAAAAGGATCCTTTACAAAGTGTTGATGGCTTTTATTATAAATGTGTTGTCCTTTTTCTTTGTTATCTCAAATCCTGCTAGAAAAGTCTTTCATAAGATGAAGTTTTTTAGCTAGTGATTATACACTGGCATCCATTCATTCCCATTTTAAGGCAAGGAGTCTTCCTCTACCAGTATAGATACACTCATAGTCATAGAAAAAAAAAATTGTACCATAAATATCATTTAGGCTTCAGTATGTCAGAATAATAAACTGTTATTATGAGGTATGTTGTGTTCATGAATGAAAGTGTGAGCTGATACATTGAAGGTCCTATAGTTAAGGTTGGAGTTTTCCACAGACAGACTGTTGAACAAAGGGAATTGACAGCAAGAAAGTATACTCTAGAAACCTATAACTATCAGTTGATGTGGAAACAGCCGATAATGAAGATACAAACTCACAATCAGTCATGTGACACTCATAATCCTAATTATTAGCTCAACTGTTTGAAGAATAGAGAGAGCTGTTGCACTCATGTTCGCATTGTCACATTTTAGTTAAGTTTCTGTGTGCAATTAAGTTGGTAAATCAGAAACTTCTAAAAAAATTGGTTGAAGATTCTGAAGGTAATTGGTTGAGACTTCACACACTTATTTAAGAGCATAATAAGAGGTCACTGTTTAAGGACCATGGCTCTTACATTGATTTTGACAGAATTATTGCCCTTTCTGATTATTATCCAGTCTCTAGTTTTACTATCAAGCACTGAGAATAACCCAGCTTGCTGTCCTATTGACAACTATTGTGTTGCTATTTATACTCACAAATGCATTAATGTTTATTATTAAATGTACACACATTTTTGATAATAAATGTATATATTGCAGTATTTGGGAAATAAAACCACAGAGAAGGTGAAAAAGAAATGTATAGAGTTATTGTATTGCTGGAACAAAGGGTTACCTCATGAACCAAAGGTGGGTGAGGCTTACCAGATGTTGAAACAACAGGGTATTGTAAAAGAAGACCCAGTTTATATGGATAAGGTAAGGAAGGTTTTTTCTTACGCTCCTACTTAAAAAATGGTAAAGCTACTGCAGGGTTTTCATTATTATTTTTATGTTGCTTTATCCATATCATCTGTTGAAATAATGTTAAAATCATTGTATTTTTAGTCTGTAGATTAAAATACTGTATTCCCCATGACCCTTAGCAATGTTGGTTGTTTTCATTGGCACATCTGTTGAAACACATAAAACTTGCTTCTATGGTCTAGAGAATCATCCAATAGTTTATGAGTACTTAAGACTAAAATCTATAAAAATGACAATGCATATTGTAAAATATCACATAATATGTGTTATGTAAAATGATAAAAGTAGTCACAACAAAACCAACATAATGCGTTTGTGACCAGCATGGATCCAGAGCAGCCAGCGCATCCATGCAGTCTGATCAGGTAAAAAATGTAGGCGCAGGCTGGTCTGGATGCATGCTGGTCGTAAACCCATTATGTTGGTTTTGTCGTGACACGGCTCAAACGATAAAGTAGTCAAAATAAAGTGTTCAATGTTTTATCACAAGGACTGGTTTTAGTTACTCAGGGTAATTATTGGTAACAAGTGGCATTTGTGCGACAAAAAGAGCTTGTAAAATAGGGAAACATGCTTAAAAGAAGCTTGAATTTCAGCAATGAATGTCTGTAAGAACCCTGTATGTGTGTTGATAAAAGGGTTTAACAACAACAACAACACATGCACAATTTACACACATCCATGCAGTCTGACAAGGCTTTATACTGTTGGCTGCTCAATTTTAGTATTTTAATACTGAAATATCTTAAAGCTATGGGGCAGCGAAGAGGACCTTAGAAGAACGGTGCAGTTCATCACTGCATCGGGACTTCAAGTGTAAAGGCCGTACAGAAGATGGAACGCATATTACACAAATTCAGCAGTATATTGAATGATAAATCAATCTTGTAGAGTTTGACTTTGTAGGTTTTATATTTTTGGAGGTTTTATATTATACAGGAGACAGGGACTATACCAAAGCCTGTTCCTGAAGAAGACAGAAGAGCCCCATTTGAAGATGAGGAAAAAGCAAAGGTATTTGATATGTTTTTAAGTGTTACAGTGCTAAAACAAAACGTGCTAAACCTTTGACCTGGTATAGATTTAGGCCAGTCTGCAACACACTTAACAACTGTCAACATTTTTATTGTTTAATACATAAACATGCTTATGGACTGTACATAATGGTATTCTGTCGTGTTAGGGTAAAGTGGCTCTAACAAAATCAGAAAGATGTAATTGGCTAAAATATTGCAGTATGGACTATTTTATTGCATTGAAGATTTAAATACACATGTACTTAAATTGTACCTGAGAACTATATTGATCTGAAAGTGTAACTAATATTTAAAATTAAATGGCCATAATAAAACAAATGTTAAAGCAAATACAAAAAGAACTAGAAACAAAATTTGATTGATTTTAATTGTACTCTAATGTTTGATGCAGTAAATGACTTATAAACATATTTCAGACACTGGCTAAATTATTAAAAAGCAAGAATCCAGAAGATTTACAAGCAGCTAATAGACTTATCAAGAACATGGTGAAACAGGTAACTGATGTTGATATAGTGATTGATATTTATATCTTAATCATTCCCTAAATACCAAGAGATATTAGCTACATATGAGCCGTGTCACGACAAAACCAACGTAGTGGGTTTGCATCCAGCATGGATTCAGACCAGCCTGCACATCCGTGCAGTCTGATCAGGATCAATGCTGTTGGCCTACAAACCCTATTACAAGTAGAGATACTGATAGCAAACAGCATGGATCCTGATCAGACTGCGCTAATGTGCAGGCTGCTCTGGATCCATGCTGGTCTCAAACGTACTATGTTGGTGTTATTGTGACACGGCTCATATCATAAGAGATAAGAGATCAAATTTACAAAGTGATGATTGAAAGAAAGATATATTTAAAATAAGGGAAAATAGTTTTGATTATTAAAATAAAATCAGTTTTGCAAAGGTAATTATTATTGGCAAATTTTAAATGATATGTACAGAATGATTTTTTCTAGTGTGAAAGCTTTCAAGTAAACTTAATTCATGCCATAAAGTATTGAATCTAAGTATGTGTGGTACAAACCAAGAGATTTCTATCAGTAAGTTTTGCTTTATGTTTTTTTTTTATCCTGCTAAATTTAAATTTCTGGAATAATTGTCATCCCAGTTATATTGTATTTAATTTCAGTGTCACTGCATCATGATACTGTGAATATTGCAAGATAAATCTTTAGATATGTTCTAAAATTCACATCACTATGCCTTATAATCTTTTTATGTCAAGATGTTATACAGCCACTTTCTATTGAGGAAGAACTCAGTTGCCCCTGTGTATTATTTCAGGCAAGAGCTGGCACCTTAGTTCCCTGTCAGCATTCAAACTTGTTGCAATGACAGGAAATATGATTTAAAGTCAACAACCTTAAACACTTGGTTACCGATGCCCCCTTGCCTCATAACCTGATATGGAATTATAATACACATATACTTACTATCTGTGTGTTTTCAGGACACAGAAAGAATGGAGAAAGTATCAAGAAGGATCAATGAGCTGGAGACTATACACGCTAACTCTAAATTATTACATGAGATGACAAACCACTTTAATCCTCAAACATCTACAGATTCTGAGAAAGAAATGATGAAGGTGTGTCCCTTTTGTTTTGTGTTTTGAATCAAACTTAGGGAAAGACTAAGAAAAAAAACTTCAATTTTTCATTCTGTATATCAAAGAAATTTTGAGCCTCCGCCTTTTGCCAAATGTAAACTATGAATTAAATACTAAATGTTTTTGAGCGTTCAATTCAATTTAAATATGGATTTTCTAAATTATCCTTACAGGTATAAAGTAAGGATTAACTGTGCACTTCTAGATTGGCTAAAGTTGACATTGCTACAAAATATCAAATTGTTTTAAAAATACATATTTTTCTAGTAGCTTTAGCTATGCTGTTATTTTTGTTAGAATGTTTGACATTCAACTTTTAACTTGATATAATGTAGTGTGAATGGTAAAATTTTAAGTGTATGAAAAGAAAATTTTGATATGTTTCCACAAAATGCATCCAAGCAGACCTTGAGGTTCTGAATTCTATCTCAAATCTCTGGATGTTCATTGGTCATTATACATTATGTGCTGGTTTCTGACCAATCAAATACCTGAGATGTGAGTTTGAGCTAAGAATATATGTTTGTAGTCTTATTAGCAATATTTAAGAAATTTCCCTCCCTGCTAAGACTATAAAGACTAATATTACTAGCATATCAACATACATAAATAAACATCTGGTTAGCTCAATAGATAAAGCGATGGACTGTGAATTGGGCAACCCTGGTTCGATTCCCAAACGGTGCTGGTCACTTTCATTGTAATTGATGATGAAATCTTTTCTATGGTCATTCACACTGAACCTCTGCTCTGGCATGTACAGAAATTTCAGTTCCTATAGGCAACTAATACAGGTAAACTGCTTGACAGCCTGCCCAGGAACGATGCAGTAGCTGAACTGTGCTCTGGTAAATTCAATATGGCTGAATGCCGTGATCCGAGTGAAAGACCACTACCATACTCAAAAAAAGAGGCCAGTAAAGAATGTATCAATAAATAATCTTGATTAACATAATGGGTATTGATATTTCAGGAGTTGTATGAATCATTGGAGAAGTTACGACCCAAGTTGTTTCGTCTGGCCAGTGAGACCGAGGAATCTGACACAGATGGTCTTAGTAAGTGTTTGAAATTATTACTTGCTCTAAACTATAATGATCCGACTGAACTTTGTATTTATGACATCGTAAAATAATTTGAAAACTACAGTGTTTGCTGCATATATTTTTTTTACTTGCTTTAATTTAAAATGTCAAACTTCTGAAGTAAATATTAGTATAACTTATTATAAAATTAAATTTCTGTGAGTCACTTGTTTTGTTTATATATTCATGTAAAAAATTCTTTTATCTTTTGTTGGTATTATTTTACTTTAAGTATATGTTTTTCTATAGTATCATGTTAGTGTATAAACAGAAATTACATTTACATGAAATCACTTGTTGATACGGCTTGAAGTGTCAGTATTTCAGGTTATGTAATATTATTTGTACTTCAGATATTAACTTATTGTTTACATTATGAGTATTATCATGTTTCATTCAGATACCATTCTAAAAGCCAATGATGAAGTATCCCTGACTATGTCCCAGTACAAGAAAATAGTGGAAGGTATCACTGAGAATGGACAGACAGAAAATTCTAGAGGTAAATACTTTCACGGGTATACCTTTATCTAAGATCAGCAACAAGCATGAAGCTTTATGGAGATACACAATCAGTGTTATATATGTTAGAGAAATAAATTCATTAGCAAGCTTTATATACTTTCAGCCTCCATGGCTTAATGGTTGAGGTCTAAATTATTTGAGCCGTGTCATGACAAAACCAACATAATGGGTTTGCGACCAGCATGGATCCAGACCAGCCTGCGCATCCGCGCAGTCTGATCAGGATCCATGCTGTTCGCTATCAGTTTCTCTACTTGTAATAGGGTTTGTAAGTGAACAGCATGGATCCTGATCAGACTGCGCGGATGCGCAGGCTGGTCTGGATCCATGCTGGTCGCAAACATATTATGTTGGTTTTGTCATGACACGGCTTATTTATTATTATTATTTTCTTTTGTTACATTTAGTCAGAATGTGCACAGCCACATATCTGTGTAATTGAAGAAATGTCTTTTTTCAGCAGCTTTGTTCATTGACTATTTTTGAATATAAAAAGTTAAGATTTAGGATGGGCTTGACTGTAACTGTTAACTTAAGGGATAGAGAAATCAAGAAATAACCAGGAAAAGAAAAAATGTCAGTTGATGACATGTGGAAATGTTTTTGCAATGTCTACTACATGTAACATTACTGAAATCTTATAACATTTGTATTGTCTTTAAGAACTTATATTGTGGAAGGTGTGTTATATGTCATTTCGTTTTTTCAGAGGAATTTTTGAAAGGTAATAACAATAATGTTACAAAAGAATCCTGTTAGAAAGCTTATTTATAACCCAAATATATAGTCCTGAATTGAATTGGAGGGGTGTTAAGCTTTAAATAAAATAATAACGGGATAACGCTGCTAATTAACATTCATAGTTTTGTATTTTTAACTTGTCAATATAGGCATAATGCATTTATGTATGACTGGCGCCAATAGTAATCTTTTCCCACTGTGATCTTATATGAATAGGTCAGGTTTTCTCCTAAAAACTATGTGCCATTAAATTGAATGGGCTTATTGTGCCGGTTGACCTTGTTAATGGACCATGAAGGCTATGTAGAAGTGGTTAATAACCTTTCAACATTTTCTCCTGATTCATTGGATGGATCTGCAACAAACTTGGTCTTGTTTTCCTGAAGGTTATATAATTTGTGGATTAGATTGAGCTTGATATTAATATATAATATCATCACATGGTCACATTATGTATTTTCATTTTACATGTGCATATGTGTATTATAACATATGAACAACTTCATGTTTTGAAAATGTCTAAGTTGTATATGATGAAGTAAGATTATGAGCTTTTGAAAGGATATAGGGGGAAAAACAGTGTGGACTTACACTTCTAATGTTTTGTTAAAATTGTTGACTAAAGAGAAGAAATATTATTTTATTTTGTTTTTATTTTAATCTGTATAAGAATGATGTTTATATAGTTGGTCAACACATTTTATTTTAGTTGGGGATTATCCTTAGTGTAACCATAGAGAATTTGTTCTTGATTATTGAAATAAAAGTAATGCTGTTAAACGAACAATATATTATGATATCCAGACAACAAAATTGCATTTTTTTTAAAAAGAAAATGGAAATAAAGTATGAAACTATGTATTTATTCATTATATAATAATTGAATGTTGAAATTATTAGTAAATTTTAAGCAAAATAAATCTATATATTATATTTCAATGTCAGCATACTTGTATAAAGCATTACTTTTATTTTACCAATATATAACCATATAAAACCTTACCCTGTCCTTCACCTTTACACTCTTTTTTCATGATTAAAAACTGGATTTTGCCTCCAAGGAATAAGTATATATTATACATTCAGTTTGTTTCTGGGCCTCTTGTTTCTGGATTTTAAATGTATGTTACCATCCAAATTACATGAACACTTGACTTATATTATTTGGTACATTTCCATTTTAAAGAAAGTAAATAACTCCCTAAATAACTTAAAAGTAGCTACTTAACATATGCGCCTGATGATAAATCATTTAGACAAGGGCTTCCTTAGTCCATAAGAGGGAATGAAAAGAAAAGTACCTGCAGTCACTCCACAGAGGTTTATGTATTTTATTAGGAGGGGGAAAATGGTATTTTTTTTTAAAAATTGGTATGTTTACTGTCCTTTTAGGGAAAATATATTCCTTGAACCCATAAAAAGGGATCAAATTAGGGTTTGCAATTGTAGTATTTGGAAATTTCAGGGTCAGCCCATTCAAAATGGTTCAGCATAACAGTATTGCGATGCCTTTAAATAGATTGCTTAAATCTACCCATTACAAAATATATTATCACCTTACAGTAATGCAGTAACTGGTTAACTTCTTATATATTTTAACAGGAATTAGCTTGTTACTGCACTAAGGTGATGGTTTTATCATAGGAGCTACACATATAAGTTATATATGCATATTTGTTGATTCTGAACAGGCAGTAGCTCTTTGGTAGATTTGAACCTGGAACAGTTCCAACCCTCTCCTAGCACCTTGAACAATAACCAGCCAGCCAGCACTGCCTCCTCATTTCTAGATGATGAAATGCTTTCTCTAGGTAACTTTCCTGTTTGTTAAATATGTGTGTTGACTTGATGTGTTTTTTTATTCCAGGGGTATTTGTTTAACCTTTAATTATGCTTGTATAATTACATATATTTTTAAAATTGTTAATACAAATGTATATGCACAAGCTTTTACCGTTTTAGTCTTTGTCCTACATTTTGGTCCAATTAGGAAGCCTATATTTGAAAATTTTAGAGCAGAACAGAAATTTTATTAGTTTTATACATAAGTATGTCATCTTAATACATAAACATCAATGATAAACATGTCACATATCTTGAACATATTACAAAAGTTAATCATATTTGAAAATTTTAGATAGTTTATTTCAGATAAATCTGTCTGCAATAGTTTTAATTTAACCATTCATTTAAATGTCACTTCTATTTTGTTACATACAACACATGCTTACAAAAATAAGATCAATGACTAAGTTAGTTGGACACGCTTATAAGAAAAAATTAAACGTTAAAACAGCTACTGTGGCTCCTATGTCACTCTGTGTGAGCTGTTTAAATTGTTTAAATTTTTATCAGCAGCTAACTATAACTCGATAAAGCCTATGCTCTTATACTACTGAAAAGGCATTGAAAAATCCATTTTGTAAGACTAGTTACAAGCATATCAGCCTTTAACCTATGACCTTTGAAAGATGTAATACTATAATTTAGTTTTTTACTTTTCAAATTGACTTTATCTCTGTTTCTAAATGGTTTTGGGAAATGCATGCACTCTGGTATCATATTTTATTAGAAATGGGGAATTTATTTTGTTAAAATATTGGTGACTTTTATGCTGTTGTTATGAAAATACTGGTGTAAAGCAGGGTAGTTTACATATATATGAAACAAATTTCTATGCACTGCTTTTCTGTTACATTTATTACAAAGTGTCGCACATCCCCCTTTTAGAAATACCTAAAGTAGGACTTGTAACTAAGTGTGAAAGCCTCCTTTAAAGTATGATTCAGTTGTGAAAATTTATTGAAAGAAAAATAAGTGAAATGCTCCAGAATCAGGAAAAATATTGTAACATGTTCTTTAATAATTTTTAATTTGATTTCCTTTAACATAGACAAATTGCATAAAGCTATTTCTGATTTAAAGTGTCGCTGACCTGTTGTTTACAAAAATTAGGCTAAATTGCTTAACTTAACCCATTAAAAACAGTTCATTGATGAAAAATTAATTGAAAAAAGTTCAATTGAAATGCAAATATGGTGGACATCTGCATAAATGAAGATATTGTGTGGATGACACAAGAGGCTTACTAAAATTGCTAACAAATTATAACAGCTCACATGAAAAAAATCAAATGCTGCAGTTTGGTGGTCTTTTTTTTTTCCAGCAAATATTATTGAAACCTGTAACATATGAGCGGTGTCATGACAAAACCAACATAATGGGTTTGCGACCAGCATGGATCCAGACCAGCCTGCGCATCCGCGCAGTCTGATCAGGATCCATGCTGTTCGCTAGCAGTTTCTTTACTTGTTATAGGGTCTGTAAGCAAACAGCATGGATCCTGATCAGACTGCGCGGATGCGCAGGCTGGTCTGGATCCATGCTGGTCGCAAACCCATTATGTTGGTTTTGTCGTGACGCAGCTCATATATCGTCATCTTAGTACAGTAACGACTAACGGGTTAACTCCTTTTAAATTTCAATAGGAGTTAATCCGTCACACAGACACTTGGGGTGTGGAGCTCCAAATGCCTTAAAATCCAAATAAAATATATATTTGTGAATCCTAGCACATAATATTTATCATATATATATATATAAAAACTGAATATATTAAGCTGTTTTGAAAAAATTTCTTATTTCAATGACTAGAATAATATTATTTGGATTTTAAGGTATTTGGAGCGCCACAGCCCAATTGTCTGTGATCGGTTACTGCATGAAGTTGACGACTTATTTGTTTGATTATATTGTGTGGTATTATTTGTTGATCATAAATTATCATGATTTTGTGTTAAAACATTGATTTATTGCTTAAATTTAATTCTGATTTTATATTGGATTACTGTGTCACTTTATGAAGTCATTTCATTTTTTTACCAATTCAAAATAGAAAAAAGGTAATTATTTTTTATTTACACCTAAACGTTCCATGTTTTTTTAAAAATCTGTTATGGGATAAGTTTTTTTGGTGCTTTGTGTAATATTGACATAAATAGATACATGTATATAAATTACTGAAGGTTTGAAGTCCCCACCTGCGACACCTGGTACCCAAAATAATGCAGAAGCTGGGAACAAGGCAGACAATCTTCTTTCTGACCTTGATGAAATTTTTTCTTCAACAGCAGCCTCTATATCGCAGCAGGTAAAAAATACTTGAAACCTCTATTACTTATATTTTACCCCTGTGTAGTTACCATTGACAGTCTTGAGATACCATCACTTGACATAGAAAATATTTGACTGTCAAGTCAGTATCACTATATTCTTGCAAAATGGTGTTTCTGTTAGTTTTACCCTTGTCGGAAATTTCATCTGGCATGGGGGTGCCAGATGAGTGGTGTGCTATACCATTGCGACATTTTAGCACATTTTATCAATGAAACACATCAAAATGACGTCATTTTGTCGTATTTGAGAATGATACTGCATGCTAAGGATGGCGTCATTTCGCTGTTCTGAGTGTAGTTGTAATTCAATTAGAAAATAGTTACAGATGCAATGACATGAATTTCCATGGAAAATAGTTTTGATGTTTATGATGGAATATGGTAGACTTTGCAAGAAAAAATATCTAACATGTTTGCAGTTTCGGATCGGAATATCAGTCCTGAGGGGACATGCCCTCAGGCGGATATTCCAGTCCGAACCGCAAACATATGACATATATTATTAATCACATTCGCTTGGATGCTGTTGCTTCAAGTCATTTGAGGTGCATAAGCTATTTTCACTAGTTTTGTAGAATGGTAGTTGTTCTTCCAAAAGTTCTTCCTGTAGTGGTGCATTGGAAGGATCATGGGCTCAAAAAGTAAAAGCTAGAATATTGCAAAATGGCAATTACAATGTAAACCAAAAGTAGAAAATGATCACATGACGGATTATTAAGATGTGTTTTCTTTCATAAAGCATCACAGATCAAATATTCACTTAATTGATGCAAGGAACTACCTTGATTTTGATAAATGATGTATAATTTCATTGGTTTTCAGACCCCTGCTTTTCCATCCAATGTTTTTGCAATGAATCAGCAAATGTCACAAATGACTAGCATGGCGTCAGCACCAGTTACTGGAAGTAGTATGGGATTTAGTCAACCTGCTGGTCAGATGGGCTTTAATCCAGGTCAGCCAGCCATGGGGTTCAGTCAGCCATCTGTGCAGCCTCAAGTCAGTGGTATGGTCAGATCTTTACCACCCCAAACCTCTCAGATACCAGCTACTCAAGGTTAGTTGTTTGATTCAAAGCAAAGGTATTTGTCGTCCCACTCCTTTTCGAAGAAAAAAGGGGGGTATAGGAATAGCCTCTGTCCGTCTGTCCATCCGTCTGTCTGCACTACGGAATAGGAATAGAGGGCCATTTAACTGTAAACAGAACAAAAGCTAACAAGAGATTTGATTCCCAGGCCATTGGCCCTTTATTAAACCAAAGAAAATAACAAAAGAAATGGCCCCTTATTCCATTTCAGCCGGACGTCCGTCCACCTGTCCTCTGTCACATTTTCGAGTCCGGCCAATAACTATGTTATTTATCAAAGGAATTTGAAATAACTTGGCACAAATGTTTGTTATAATAAGACTTTATGTCTTGCACAAAAACAGGACCCCTACCTTCAAGGTCAAGGTCACACTTGGTGATTAAAGGTCAACATTGTCTATTTGATGGTATATGTCGTGTGCGTTCGATAACTTTCTTACCGGGAAGGAATTTGAAAATACTTGGCACAAATGTTCACAATAATGAGACAATGTGTCATGCACAAAAACCAGTCACCTGCCATCAAGGTAACAGTTAAAGGTCAAAGATTAACATAGTCTGTTACAGGGTATATTTTGTGTTCGGTCCGTAACTTTTTCATAGATCAAGAAATTTTAAAATTATTTGGCACAAATTTTCACAATAATAAAACGTTGTGTCATGCTCCTTAACCAGTCGCATACCTCCAAGGTCAAGGTCACAGTTGGAGGTCAAAGATTAACATAGTCTGTTACAGGGTATATTTTGTGTTCAGTCCATAACTTTTTCGCTATCAGCAAAGTAAAGGTTTTTCACCGCTGTGGGTTCGAATCCCAACAGGGACTTTGGATTCTATTATGTGAGGAAGCTATCCAGCTAGCTTACGGAACGTCGGTGGTTCTACTCAGGTGCCCGTTCGTGCCTGAAATAATGCCTGGAAGGGCACCTGAGGTCTTCCTCAACCAGTAAAGCTGGAAAGTCGCGATATGACCTATACTGTGTCGATGTGACGTAAAACCCAATCAAAACAAAACAAACGAAGTTAAGGTTTAATAGGAATATTTTATAGTTACAGGATCAGTATTTGATATGAAACCAGCTCAGAAGCTACCCGAGTCGCAAGGGAAAGCATTGGAGGACCTGGATGTTCTAGGCAAGACCCTTATGCAGCAAAATTTAACACAAAATACGGCCAACTACTCATTCAATCAGACGTAAGTATAAAAAAAATGAGAATTTTCTTTGTCTGAAATGAATGTAACATTTAATAGGTTTTTTTATTACAGAATAAATTATTGTGTTTAAGATTGGAATAAAATACTCTGACAATATACAGTTAAACTTCGTTCGCTCGAACTCGGATCGCTCGAATACCTCCTTTCGCTCGACCTCATCGTCCAGTCCCGGCAAAATTGCTATATAATATATATTGTTCTACCTCGGATCGCTCGAATACCCATCGCTCAAACTCTCGAACATGATCTCTGGTCCCTTCGGCAGAAAAATAGTGTAAATCACACCTGTTCTGTCGAACACAAACAGACACAGAAGTTGCGGGTCGACAGGTTCTAAATAATTGACAGTCGTTGACACATGTTTTTAATACCTCGTGATCGTGACAAAGGCAATTAAGGTTAATTGATTCAAAATAAAAGGTGTTTTAACCAATTTGTTTGTTATGATAAAATTGTATATTTGCCGTCTTTAGTAACGATAAAAAGAAAGCAACTCCTGAAATGCGCAAAATTCAATAAATAAATGACGTTTACCCGGACGGCTTTAATTACAACCGTGGTTCATGTATCGTGAATTGTCAGTGTAATCTATTTATAGAATGATACTTGTACGTGTTTATTTTAGTAAATGACTACAAATATATGCTGCTGTAAAATGATATTTTTTATATTTAATTAATTCATTGTTTGAAATAAAATTAATTCCACAGTAGACATGTAAATACATTTTGAACATTGTTCACAGTTTGGATAATGATCACCCAATCGAACTCAACCAATTACAATATGCATGAATATAGATTAACACAGTGTACCGTTAATGTTGTTTTCAATAGGATAATAATTCTTAATATGACGTAATTGACAAACAGATGTTCTAACAACAATTATATTGACGTATTTATCATTTGACCTATGTAAGCTGGAAAACCTTTAGACATATGTTCTATGTAATAATAGTTCAACCTCGGTTGGCTCGAACTACCGCTCTCTCGAACAAATTTTCACAGACCCTCCAAGTTCGAGCGAACGAAGTTCGACTGTATTGAATTTTGCTCCGACTTACAAAGCGTAGCTTATTTTATGTTTCTGCATAAAACAATAAAATGTCTGAAATATGATATGGAAATCTGTTTTAATTCTATGTTTGATCATATACCAAACAATGCATTAAATTTAGGATGGCTAACTTATTAGGGTTATCATTCATATCTTATGTTAGGAAGTTCTTTGAATTGCAGGCCGAAGCCCGGAAAAATCCCTTTAAACCAAATGGCTTCTTCTCAGAGTGGTATACCAGCCCCAATTCAACCTGTACAACCCATTCAATCATCACCTCAACCATCTGTTGCTATGGCTACCCATCCTCCTCCAGTTTCCATGGTTACAGGATCAGGGGACACCACTCTGCTTGGTTCATCACCCTCTACACCAAAATCATCAGAAGTTAGACCACTTACAGATGTGTTTGTTCCATTAGAAACTATACAGCCAGGTTTGTATGATAGTTGAATTACTAATGTGTTAATTTAAAGCTTTGTTTTGTATATAATTATAGAAATGTTTAATTTGTGGTGCAGTATAGACATGAGTCCCTCTAATAACATTATTCCATGTGAAAAACAAAATAGCATAATCAAATCAAAGTTTCCTAGTGGTAAATTCTCAGATAAAACCAACTTGTTATAATTTTATGAGGTGCGAGTTCTTTGCACTTTGTAAGTCTAGAGCTGACCTAGTGTCCGTATGACTAAGGGTTTTACAGTGATTTTTCTCACTTTATTGGGAAGAGGCTGTAGCCTCTTGATTTTGGGAAAATTTATCGCTAAAATTGCTGATTTGGGAAGTTAAAAAGCTGGTTTAAGTTCGGATTTTTGGGGAAACTGAATGATTTTTAAGAAAATGTCAATTGGAAAGAGTCCTTTTTATCAGAGTCTGTTATATAAGTAGGAAAATCACTGGTTTTAACTTTAAGTCACTTGCCACCTTCCACTGTTGGTTTGAATCCAACTGGAGACTATGAATTCCTTCATATTAGGGAGTTATCCAGCTGGCTGACTAGATGTTTTATGGTACGGCTCACATGCCTTTATTTGACTAAAATGCTGTATGAAGAGAGACTTGATAAAGAGAGACATGTGGTCTTCCTTCACTAGTAAAAGCCATAAAGTTGCTTTAAAACAATACCTCTGAAATCTGAAAATTAATATAAAATTGATGAAAATATTGATAATAATTTAAGGCACTGCTCCACCAGTGAATGCTTATGATAAAAATGGACTTAAAGCTTTAATAATGGTTGCCAAGGACCGTCCTCGAGATGATGTGGTGGTGATGGTCGTGTCCGTTCTCAGTACAAATACGTCACCTGTAAAAGCTTTCATATTCCAGGCTGCTGTACCAAAGGTATGTTAACTATATAAGAAAATTTTTATCACCTGGTGTAGAACAAGTGTTTAGATTGATGTTGGAAGTTAGCTTTTTCCTAAAACAAAAGAAGGAAACACCTGATACAGGGTGCCACATCCACAGGATGTTGTTACAATTTGACAACTGCATTTGCCGCAGCTGAAAAACGAAAGTTTAAACATTAGGAATATATTTTGAAAAGGCAGAGTTATCAGCCTTTAAATGAAATCTCAGACTTCCATCAGCTGTAAAAGAAACTATCTATAAAAGTCTGCTGAGTAACACCAATTCACAGAATAAAGATGGCGGTCAAAATTTTAAATTCTGAATTATATTGAAAAAACAAACTTGCAGTGGATGTCATTAGTAAAAATGCATAATGTTTAGTTGTTTTGTTATAATGTTCTTGCAAGTAAATTCACCTTTAAATTAAATTTTGTGAGTTAATTCATCATTTGGAAGTTCATTAAAAAGTAACGTGAAAAATCCTTAAGTGGAAAAAAATTAATGATAACTTTAATATAAATCACAAAAGTTGACTAAAAATTACTGTAGAAAAAATATGTTTCATTATTTTGGTTACAGGTAATGAAGGTAAAGTTACAACCACCATCAGCCACGGAATTACCAGCATTTAACCCTATACTCCCTCCTTCTGCCATCACTCAAGTTATGCTTATAGCTAATCCACAAAAGGTAAATCTTAAATTTCTAAGTATTTTTGAAAGGCCAATTATACTGTTAATTACTCCTTAAATATTTTATGTAAAATTTAGGCGTCAATTAGACACTTTATTCTGTTCAAGTGTATTGAACAATGTTTTTTTCAAGTGTTTTTAACAATGGTGCAAATTTTAATTACTTTAAGTTTTATAACTTTTCTGTCTTCTTTTGATGAAAGAAGGGCAGTAAGTCTGTTTTCCTGTTTATCAGAATTTTGGTTCATAGAAATCTTTAATTTCTTAATTTCAAGAACATTATGTGAGTGACAGCGTGGCCAAATGGTCAACATGTCAGACTAGTAATCTGAGGATTGCTTGCCATGTGGGATCAAACCCCATCAATGGCAAGGCATTGTTTCCATTGACAAGAAATTATACACCTATTGCTTAGTACTGGTTGGTTCCAGCAATGAATTTGTTTAATAAGCTTACAGATTCCAACACAATCAAACTAAAGTAATTAAGTATCAACTAAACAAGTACATTGAACCATTTGCCTTGAAAGTACATACACTTGTTCATTTTCCTTTATTTATTTGAGCTATGTTACCCTTCGTCTCATTGCTCATGCGTGTGTTTATTTGTTGTTTTTCAGGAAAAGATCAGATTAAAATACAAGATATCGTACTCAATAAGCAATGAAATTCACACTGATGTTGGAGATATTGATACTTTTACAGTACAATGATGAACTTCACATGATTTACATAAAATAAATAACAGGATTTACAATATTCTAAAGTTACTATCAATGTGATAATGGAGATTGTGTAAAAAGAAGAAGAAAAACGAGCTGTGATATTGTATATGAAGTACATAGAAATTTGAATTTTTCATGGAAAACCATAGGGGTGGGGTATGGTCATGCAATGAAAAGGGATTATAAAATATGCTTGTGCTGAAAAGGATGTTATTTGGACATGGTTTGACAGGATTTTACACAAAATTTGTGGATATATAAAAAAGTTTATTCTTCAAATTTGAAGGTTGAAATACAGCAACTCTATAATTTTGGAGTTAACTTAAGTGTAGCTCTCCATTTTGGAGGTAAAAAGTATTGCAATTTTCATTTGGGAGTAATATTTAGTCTAACTTCCTTTTCTAGAATAGGGGCTTGTCAAATTTGAGGATAAGGGGAATGAAATTAACAACTTTTAAATTTCATTTACATAAATAACCAATTCTTTATGGTTTCTTCCAAAATGAACATATTGACTGTGTTGAAAACAGAAATATTCTTTGTGCTACATGAAAGCTTGAAAAATAATGAATTGAAGTTATTGATTAGAACTTTAAGGCCTGTCATTGTTTTGTTTGTTCATAAATTTTTAAAATTTGATAAAATAAACACATTATTTTCAAAGTTGTATGACATTTTTGCCACAAGAGGTAATAACATTACTTCTTTAAAATAAAGTATTTATCATATTATCTGTTGTTGAACAGTCTTACACAAATGTCAGATGTATGCATGTAAATTTGATTCTTTTTGCTTTAAATGTAATTGTATTGTATATAAGAGATGCAGTTTTTTGTCAAACTTGAAAAGTTGAGGGAGAGTGCTGTATAATGAAGTTTTATTTTGCTTATCTGAATCATTAGATCCAGTCTATTATACAGGAAACATCCTGCATTCCAAACAGTATTATCTGCTAATTTAGCTGCAATTTTTCTCAACAGTTACACATGTTGAAAAAGGTCAATTATTTCTTGGGAGCTACTGTATACGTGACTAATTTAGTGACTCGGAAATGTTGAAATATTGGCTAATTTCGCTTACTGACAAAAAATCTAAATTACCTCTAAGATAAATAATTATATCAACTAATTTGTCTCTAAATCCTACCTTTGCATGATTTGCTTATATTTCCTCATGCGAAATGTTCTGAATTTTAAATTTGCCAACTTTCCGACACGCATAAATATCCGCTGATACAGTATGTTATCAGATCATTTATGGCTTCAGGTTATGTAGTGAAAATTAAAGAATAAAAATCATTGTCTGCTGTAGTGGTCTTGGCTAGATTCTACCTCTGAAAATTGTTTCCTAAGTCATGCTGTAATCAAAATATATAGAGCTGAGCTAATGAGCTTTGGTAGAGAGTTAGGTTCACAGCTTACAACTTGAGCTCTGTATATTGTACAGAAATCTATACATATCATGTTACCACATGACCATGTCAAAAAGATGGCTTTTGTTTGATAAAGAAAATACACTTTTTATGCTACCACTTCAGGGGAGCGTGAGCATATATTTTGCCCTTATTGGTCTGTACCAATGTAACACTGTAGATTGACAAAACAATGGAATGTAGGTACAATGTACTTGAGTTGTTAACATTTGCAGGCTTAGTTCAAAAGTCAAAGAAGTTGTAATT
Source organism: Ruditapes philippinarum (assembly GCF_026571515.1). Taxonomy (NCBI): domain Eukaryota; kingdom Metazoa; phylum Mollusca; class Bivalvia; order Venerida; family Veneridae; genus Ruditapes; species Ruditapes philippinarum. The sequence goes on along the minus strand of NW_026867231.1, from coordinate 46,732 downwards.
CCTATATTATTGGTTAATTGTAGTTTACTCAGGATTGCTAGCTGAGCCAATTAGATTGCTGATCAAGAGTGCCTACCCACCATAATAACCCCTGACAAAAAGTTCAACTGATGCTGGCAGCCCTGTAAATATTACAGTTATACACAACAGTAACTCGTGAATGCTGACATATATTTTTATTATTAGTTTAAAAAAAGATGGTGTAGGTTTTTAACAACACTTGTTGAAACTTGTTTCTCCACTTCAAGTAACTTAATAGTGAATAACACTAATAGGTACTGGAAAGGGATAAATTCAGTAGGTATTATAAATTATTATTGACAAAGAGGAAAAATTGTTGACTTTCATTTAATACATGTATTAAAAAATGTTGATCATTTTATGATTTTTAATCTATTCTATACAGATTTTTAATTAAGCTGTCTGACATCTGTTCAATAATGGTATGTCGGCGTTAAAGTACATGGTTCATTTTGTTTGTACCATATTTATTCTGAATGAGTGAAAAAATAATTTTCCAGGGGTATGAATGAATGTCTTGAATGATTCAATGAACAATGTGGCACAAGGGTCATTTTAAGATAAGAAATTAATTAATGGTTTAAGAAATGTGTATAGCTGCTTGTACATTGCTTTGGTACACAAAATAAAGTTCTAATCATCACCATTCAGGTTATTCCATGTTGTCATAATAAAGCAGTCATTTTGAGCAGAAATCTCCCATTATATTGTTCATATTTCAGTAATATATTATCTAAACTATAGCTTTCTTTCCTGTCCTCACTCTTTTCATGTTTGTACAAATTTTGTTCCATTTCTTTGTATATTTGAATCATTATTTATACTTCTACTTTTCTTGTTACTGTGTATAGTTAATTGTGTTATATTTAATTGCCTGTGGTTTACATTGCACTGCTTTACATATTAACCTTGACCATGATAAATATCTTATATGAACTTGACCATCTGTCAGTCTCGACCAAACCATTCATTTTAGGGATAATTTGAAAAAAACAACCGAGACCATGATGAGACGGCACAGAGGTGCAGGCTGAATTTGTGTACATTGGTTGTAAGGGTAGAATCATTTGCTGCCAGCAGGCTCAACAGTTATACACCACAGATAATACTCTGTAACAAATATTATCTTTTATCATATCATTTCTTAACAGGGTCATGTTGTCTTCAATATTTTACCTTCTCTACCAAGCTTAATCTCCACTAAATAAAGGTTTACTTATTTAATACCATCAATAATTCATGATTAATTTCATTCATTTAAAATTGGACAATTAATCATTCAGTAAGATAAGGAAAGCTTTCTTAAATTATGAATATTTTTCTTTAATTTTTTATAAACCCTTATGAAATTAATTTATATTTTTTATATATATTGGAAATATTTTATAGTCATAATTGAGCGCAGTCTGATCAGGACCCATGCTGTTCCCTTACAGACCCTATAACAAGTAGAGAAACTGATAGCGAACAGCATGGATCCTGATCAGACTGTGCAGATGCGCAGGCTGGTCTGGATCCATGCTGGTTGCAAACCCATAATGTTGGTTTTGTCATGACGCGGCTTAATTTCTTGAGCAAACCTTGCATAATAGCTGTCAGGCTAGTTATCCACTTCATGAATGAAGATCTTTTCTCCTATTCATGGACAAAGAGTTTTTCTCAACTTCATGGACTAAAAGTTTGTTTGCAGTAGTTTGTATAGAGACTTCGTTTCCAGATTCTTAAATGTACATAGGAGATACTAACTGAATCAGAGCTCATTAGTTTTCAATGTCCTATATTATCATCATTACACTTCTAGGCAAATTTTTCTCTCAACCGTTCTCATGATGTATCAAATGTGTTAATAACTGGGACATTCTATGGCTTTCGACACAGTCACTTACCTACATCACATTCTATATGGTAAATTGTATTATTGCAAGTGACATGGTTTGAAAATAAAGTCTTTAGGCACTACAGATATATAAATGTAATAGGAGTTTTACTGCACTTAGGTGACAGAATGATGACACTATCTTGTACTGTATTTGTTTATTTTTATAGTTGGTATAAATTAAGGGGTGTTAATTGTATATATAATGTTAGCCACAATATTTTTATGGTGTTAGATTAGATGTTGGGGTGTGCAATAGGCAGGTTATACTAACTCCTCTTTCTATTGATTCTATAAATATGTAGCTGTGTGAGAAACATATGAGCCGCGTCACAACAAAACCAACATAATGGGTTTGCGACCAGCATGGATCCAGACCAGCCTGCGCATCCGTGCAGTCTGATCAGGATCCATGCTGTTCACTTTCAGTTCCTCTACTTGTAATACGGTATGAAGGCGAACAGCATGGATCCTGATCAGACTGCGCGGATGCGCAGGCTGGTCTGGATCCATGCTGGTCGCAACCCACTATGTTGGTTTTGTCATGACGCGGCTCATATAGTTTTAACTTCTTTTCTTTTGGCTTTTTTTTTCTTGGTGTCCTATTCCATCTGTCTAGACTATAAAGCAAATAATAATTTTAATACTTGTAATATCATATGTTAAATGAAATAATTTTGAAATCCATAAATTATTTTGTCCCCGCCTTTTTAATGATTTGATAATTATATTCAGTAAGCATGCTATCATGATTTAAGTTAATTATGTTACATTATGTGTAACTTGTTTAATTATATTAATTTAAACTTTAAACACATATTTATTGTCTCTATTGTGCAAAGTGCTATTCTTCTCATTTAGCTGATGTTGCTGATTAAGATTTTTGGTTATATGACCCAGTATAAACAATTGTAAGCTTGTATAATCTGAACCCACAATGGTTATATAGCAAACAGCCATTTATCATGGCCATATAACCTATCATTTAATTATTAATTAAGGTAAATACACTTGTATTTTGTCACTGATTAACATTTTAGGTTATATGGCCTACTATATGCAAGTGTAAGCTTATATAACCTGAACCCTTAAACAATGAATATATAGCAAACAACCGCTTATCATGGCCATATAACCTATTAAAAAAAATTGTAACCTTTTTTGTACAACTGGCACAATATCTTTGAGAAAAAATTGAACATTATGTCATAAATTTACAACTGGTAAAGAAAAAATGTCACTGATGGTACAAATAGAATTTAAGGTTGTTTTAAGTGATGAATGCATGTTATGCAGAATCCTGCAGAATATTTAAATGTACATTGTTGTTGGTAAACTTTGCCTTGGACTCATTTGCTTTGTTGATGTATGCAAAATGTGCAGGTTATTGTATAACTAAATGCTTTTTTCATCATGTTTACATGTAAAGAATCAAATATGTTTTCAGAGGAGAAAAGGATTTCAAATTGCTTTATAAATAAATTTAGGTGACGTGTCATTTATCTACTTTGCTGAAAATTTTAGAATTTTTGACATACAGGGAAGTAGTAATCATACTTACATCTTTTGTCATTGTACAGGTTTTAAATGTGAAGTATATACGAGTTATATTATACCACTCTAAATTGTACACATGTTATTGAATGAATGGATATCTATCATAATGGTTATGAACAAATTATATTTATTCTGAAGATAATTATGTTGTTGTTTATTGATTTCCATTTAAACCTTTCCTTGATAAACTGGATAATCATTTTGGTTAAACATAATGTTCATCATATGGTTTTTTCTCTGGGCATCTTTGGCCGAGTAGATAAAGTCTTTGACTTCAAACCACTTGCCCCTGACAACTATATTCAAATCCAGCTATGCTGGTTCCATGTAAGGAAGCTGTCCAGCTACATAACTGAAAGTCTGTGGTTCTACTCCGGTGCCAACTTGTGTCTGAAATATTGCATGGAGGGGCACCAGTAAAGCTGGAAAGTCACTGCAAGACCTCTGCCATGTTGGTGCAATGTAAACCAAACCAAAAAAAAAGTTTTTACCTCGCACTAAATATCTTAAATGCTCTTATACAGTTGAGTGGGATATACAGTTCCTAATGATTGTATTTGCCACCAGAAATCTACATTTGAGCTGCGTCACAACAAAACCAACATAATGGGTTTGCGACCAGCATGGATTCAGACCAGCCTGATCAGGATCCATGCTGTTCGCTATCAGTTTCTCTACTTGTAATAGAGTTGTTAAGCGAACAGCATGGATCCTGATCAGACTGCGCGGATGCGAAAGCTGGTCTGGATCCATGCTGGTCGCAAACCCATTATGTTGGTTTTGTCGTGACACAGCTCATTTTAATTTGCAACTCACTCCAGAAGACATTCATAGAGAAACAGGGCTTGAGCTTGCAAGTCCTTGACTTAATATGTAACTTATCACTTGACCACTGCACTCTCTCTATCCATAATCAAAATAAAGGTTCACTGTATGAGGTATTCTATTTCTTCGGACAGTTATTTATTTTTTGAAAAAAATTCACATCACTTTAAACAAGTGTATCAATTTTTTATACAACAGTGTTTAGTAAATGGATAAAATGATTAAAGACTATATCACTTTTCTAACAGTAATTTTATTCATGAATGCATGTATGTAAATTCATAAATATTGTATATAAAATACTACATAATATTTATATCTTATATTAATTGCACATGCCCTTAATCATAAACCGGATTTTCAAATTTCATCAGGTTTAATTTTTTTTAGAAAACCTTGCAACTTGATTTTCAAATGTATGTGATATTTTTTTTTTTTGACAAATTGTTCTTAAAATTAAGATATGTAATTCTAAACTACATGTATGACAGGATCTTGTAAATGATGTACCAATAACATATAACTGGCCATACAATCACCTGTCTATTTAGCAAGAGCTGTTGAAATTTATTGACAAAATTATTCTCCAGATTGTCTTATGATAAGTCAGTGTCATGTTTCAGACAAGGTTTTTTTTTTTATAATTCTCCATCATTTGTTGTAGGGACATCATTTGCCTGTTTCTAGTAGAAATCACAGTGTCGGTGCTACCATTCTATGTGTTGCACGTAAGATAGTTGACATAGATGATCGGTCGCGATGACACCTGAAAAATATTAAATTTAATGTTAAAAAATCAATCTTGCTGTGAACCAAAATATTTCAAGAGAATCAAACGTGAAAAAAAAAATAGTACTGAGCTTTTAAGAGAAGTAAAAAGATTCAAGATAGATAAGAAGTAATAATTTCCTTGAATTATGCATTTATGACCGATTTTGCATGCAGTATTTTTCACATATTTCTATCGACTGACTAAACCAGAAAAGACTATTTTTGCATATTTTGACCAATTTTAGTAATTGACATGGGTTGTATGTGAAAAAAATGTTTTGTTCACATCACAATATTTCACTGTGTAATTCATTTTCAAATTTTTATGAAAATTAGCATGATTCTGGAGGTAAGCTGCTTTAAAATATAAAGCTTAAGAAATGACAGAGGTAAAATCACAATGAACAATAAATACAGTTTATCTGGAATAAAAACCAATTTACCTGCTGGTTTCCAATCCCTGAGGTGGATTTAATATTATAGATGCAAAACTGAAATAAAGTAAGAATAGAATGTTTCAATGAGAATTAAGTAACAATTGTGAAAAGAGAACTTAAAGAACTAATTAAGTATTTTAACTTCAAAGATACTACTAGGCAATATCCATGAAACCTCAAGGCCTGTTCAGGAATTCATTAAGGTAGTCTTACTGTAATGCTTTCCCGCCAAAATAATTCTAACATCTGCCAATATTGTAGCAAATTGGTTTTTTCCAGAACATTTAATTTTTCGAAATCTTGGGCATGAGATTATTTACAATCACTCATTCTTTATCACTATGTACTAAATTCTGGTTATGAATGGTTAAAAACTATTGAATACCAAAGATCAAGAAAAAAATATGTTCCGGAAATGACAGATTTATTATGATATTGGTCTACGTTAGAAATTTTTGGCAGGAAAGCATAACAGTAAGACTACCTTAAGGCTAGGCCTCATAAAAAAGAGATATTCACCCCAGGCTTTATTAAAATATGGAAGTTTTTCACCATGACAGGAAAGTGACTGAATGTTCCCTTGAAAAAGTCATTAAATCTATTTGGAAAATTGTGTGGTCTACATAAATTTCTCTTTAACATTGATCCTGCCTTTAATATGCTTCTGTACATTTCATATTGTATAATTCAACTAACAAGAATCCATAAACTTTGATCGTAATTATATTGTGATATATGTTTGAGTGAAATAGAATATTGTTTAAACTAAGAATTAAAATAGACCAATGGAAACTTTATTTCCTACAAACTGGTATTTACATGCATCTAAATATAAGGCTTACTTTGGAAGTTTTAACAAGTTTATAAGTTCTTGAGCTCTTGTCAGGAGTATTTCCCGTTCCACTTTCTCTAAAACATCTGCTTTATGTTGCTTAGCTACCTTTGTCAAACACAATATGGCACGAGGAATCAGATCCTGGCATCTACTTGCTAACTGGAAATATGAGACAAAAAAATTTAAATACTGGCATTTACTTGCATACTGTTAATACAAACAAGACAGTCGAAAATGCCTTATATTGCTCACCTGAGATAAATTGTTAAACAAGAGGGCCATGATGGCCCTGAAGTCGCTCACCTGTATATAGGCCCCCGGAGCGGGGCCAGTTTAAACCCCAGGGCTTTTATTTGAACAAACTTGGTAGACACCCATTAGAAGATGTTTCATGCTAAACATCTAAGGTCTAGCTCGTTGGGTTTTTTAAAAGAAGATTTTTTAAGTTTTTTCTTTACACATATATTTAAAAACAATGACACCCCTGGGGCAGGGCCAGTTTTGACCCCAGGGCTTTTATTTGAACAATCTTTGTAGACACTTACTAGAAGATGTTTCATGCTTAATATCTACACTCTAGCTATTCGGGTTTTTTCGAAGAAGATTTTTAAGTTTTTGCTATACACATATAAGGAAAATCAATGTCCCCCGGGGCGGGGCCAATTTTGACCCCAGGGCTCTTATTTGAACAAACTTGGTAGACATCCATTAGAACATGTTTCATGCTAAATATCTTAGCTCTAGCTCTTTGGGTTCTTTAAAAGAAGATTTTTAAGTTTTTACTATATTCATATAGGGAAAATCAATGACCCCCTGGGGCGGGGCCAATTTTGACCCCAGGGCTCTTATTTGAACAAACTTGGTAGACATCCATTAGAACATGTTTCATGCTAAATATCTTAGCTCTAGCTCTTTGGGTTCTTTAAAAGAAGATTTTTAAGTTTTTACTATATTCATATAGGGAAAATCAATGACCCCCTGGGGCGGGGCCAATTTTGACCCCAGGGCTCTTATTTGAACAAACTTGGTAGACATCCATTAGAACATGTTTCATGCTAAATATCTTAGCTCTAGCTCTTTGGGTTCTTTAAAAGAAGATTTTTAAGTTTTTACTATATGCATATAGGAAAAATCAATGACCCCCTGGGGCGGAGCCAATTTTGACCCCAGGGCTTTTATTTGAACAAACTTGGTAGACACCCATTAGAAGATGTTTCATGCTAAATATCTTAGCTCTAGCTCTTTGGGTTCTTTAAAAGAAGATTTTTTAAGTTTTTACTATATACATATAGGGAAAATCAATGACCCCTGGGGCGGGGCCAATTTTGACCCCAGGGCTTTTATTTGAACAAACTTGGTAGACACTCACTAGAAGATGTTTCATGCCAAATATCTAGCTCTAGCTCTGGGTTTTTTAGGAGAAGATATTTTAAGTTTTTTCTTTTGGTTGCCATGGCAACCAGAGTTCTGCATGGAATTAAATTCTTTGAACAATTTTCAAAGGTGACCACCAAAGGAACATTTCTGTGAAGTTTGGATGAAATTGGCTTAGTGGTTTATGAGGAGATGTCATTTAAAGTAAAAGTTTACAGAGGACGGACGGCCGGACGCCGGACGGACGGATGCCGGACGAAAAGCGATCACAAAAGCTCACCCTGTCACAAAGTGACAGGTGAGCTAAAAAGGTCATAAATCTTCAAAATCCATTTGGTCACACTTGTGCTGGGCCATTATTGACATTACAACCATGATTCATATAAGTATTGTAGAGAGTAGACGAGAACTGACATGACTGTTTATCAATGTTCTTCTTTCTAATAAAAATATCTCTGCAATTACCTATTCTTTATTTAAACACAAAGAAAGGTGAATCAACATTTTACAATAAAGGATAACTTGGATCCAAGTTTTTATTTTACCATACCTTTGACATAGCTGACATCAGTGTTGACACCAGTTTGACAGTATACGGAGCTTGTGAGGCTGGTACAGACCCAGTGATACTGATCACTTCATAGGTTAGTAGTTCAAGCATCTCATACATCTGTCGCACTGTATCAGCACCACAGTTAGAACTATAGGTCGTAGATGTGTACTCGCCAACTGCCCATACCTGTAAACAATCTGTGCTTGTTATACACTTGTGACACTACAAAACTGTTAATAAAGATGTCTAGCCAGTTACAACATTTCTCAAGGCAATAGTGATACTTTTTGAATGGCATATAACTGTTATTACATGATATGATCACATTATTTGTGTGAGTAGTTTAACTAAGGTATGACTCATATGGGAAATAATGCACAGAGAGGCATCTGAGGTCTTCATTCACCAATAAGGCTGAACAGTTGCCATATGAAGTGTTGCTGAGACATAAATTCCAACAAAGAAAACTTTTCAAATATTTGAAAAATGCCAAAGCTTTGAATTTATGAATGAGAGATAATCTATGTATGGAAGATCAACTATGTATGGAAAGTAAACTATGTACGGAAGATAATCAGTGTATGGAAGATAAACTATGCATGGAAGATAATCTATGCATGGAAGATAAATAATGTATTAAAGCTTGACTTAATCTTCCTCACAAAATAATGACAAAGAAAATAAATAAAACATTTTCCAAAATTTACTCTAGATTTGAATTCTCTGTAAGTATCCATGTACATTGTACATGGTCACACATAAAAAATAATGTTAACCTGTGACTTTTGGAGATAATAAATTGATACCTTACCAGTTGAGAGAAGAAGTTTTCCCTGCCATCAATATTCCTTGTACTAGATAGGTATTCAATTATCTCAGACTTTTGTTCAAACACAACTTGTGGATATTTCTTTAGCAGTAATATAATATTCTCTGATATAATCCTAGAAACAAACAAAAAAATAATGTAATAAATCAATAATTGAACAGTTCTACATAAAATCAAATGATTACAAAATATCAAATGCAGGCAACAGTGAGAGAGAAAAAAGCTAAACATCTTATCCTAGAAATATCAGTTATTTGAGCACAATGACATCAGTACACGAACTGTGATTTAGATATACAAATTAATCATTGCCACTAGCATATTTATAAGTTGTCAGCTATTACAATTCTTGAATTTGCCAAAGTATCAATATCACTAGTGTTTTGATTTTTTTTTAAACATTAAGGCCATATCTCTGCGGTCAATCCCCCTGACCAGCTTTCCTTGACTAGTAACTTATAATTTCTTCACAAGTGACTAACAAGTAATCCCAAATGATTTTGAATCAGAGGTGAATAACAAATGGCCATAAGACTCAATGTCTGAGATTATTTGTCAGAAATTACACCTTGCCCCAAGAATGAAACAAATAGCCCTGGATTACAAATCTGACGCTTTCCCTATTAAGCTAAGCTTGAGGACACATCATAACTGTTCATTACTATCAATGGTAGTGATATAAAAACTGACATAAAACTGTACCTTTTTACATCATTCTGGTACTCTGGAATGCCATACAATAACCCTGTCCTCTCTATTAGAACTGGAACCAATTCCTGTACAAATTCCTGGTCCCCTTCCTCATATATAACATCAAACCAACACCTGTTTAAAGTATATTATTGTAACAAAATGCATTTTATTATGTCAATCATACACAATGGTATATTCCATTTCCATGGTATTTGGATACTAAGCCAATTGGCTTTCTTGCACAGACTATAATGATCTTACAATGCCTGCCATTACACCCGGAATGTCTAGCTTGAGGGTAACTGTTAACTGAGGTATCAAGGCTCTGTCAAGCTGTTATGATTAAGATGTCAAGACATAAACAATAAACCCCCCTCCCACCCCTCCTCTCATGATTAAGTACTGATGAAGGGCATAATCATGACAAACTTATCAATTCCATTTTTGTTGAAAAATAAAATAAACAAAACAAAGATTTGTTTAGACATGAATAAATATTTTTGTAATATATAAAATAACTATAGATGACTGACCGTAGAAGAACTGGAACAACTTGGTAACACACTAGGACTCTAGGATGTTCCATCATATCCTGTATACCTGTATGAAACTGGTCCAGTCTAAAAAAACACACAATGATTGGTAAATGTAAAAACCAGTCAGAAATTTCATACAAATATTTATTATATCTTTGAACAATTTTAAAACAGATCTGTTCTATACATTTGATAACTGAAATGGACAAAAACTGCATTTTCAGCTGGATTTAGGGGGCTAAAACAAAACTGGATTTTTCTATTGACTTGAAATTCAACACATGTTTAGCACATGTGGTATAAAGAACCCATATTACCCTAAACATGACAAGCATTTTTTATAATCTCATGCATGCTTTAATCAACAATATTATTTTACAAAAAAAAGAACATTATCATAAATATGGCCAACTGTATGTCCAATTTCATTGCAAGTTGATATTACTTTTCTTTTTTTTTTGCTTCTTGATGGGGGGAAAATGTACGTTATGGTATTTATATTGGCATTTTTCACCATCAATGTGACAGGTCCAAAAAGTGCATGAAACTTCATTTCTTTGTATATAAAAAGTATATTTTCATGATCAAAAGACAATAATTTTGCTCCAATAGTAAAAAAGGTTAACACACAGATAAGCCCAAAAATAAAATTATATTCATAAAACAAATGCAAGAAATTTTCCATTTTGTAAATCCACTTTATTGAAAAGTAGATATAAATGTAAATTTCCTGCACCAGTGTGTAATAATTTAAGTTAAAAAGAGATAAACTAGAACTATCACTAAATGTGATTAATACCCCCGCAAGATTGCTTTGGAAATGAGGATGTTACTAGTAACAGAATACCTTGTAAAAGTTATGGTTGTGGGCAATTAAAGATAGTTGTGGTTCTTGTATGTTGCACTTCATTTCAATGTCGTTGGCCATTGATGAAGTTTTATTGAATAACTCTGTAATAAGTCCAGAAAGACAAGGAAAAGGAACAAAGGGCAATAACTCTGAAAAATACTGAGGGTGGAGTTATGGTTATTGTACACTGCACTTCCTCTCATTGTGCTTGACCATTGTATGAAGTTGTATTAAATTCATACTACTAGTTTTCAAGTTATGCACTGGACAAAAAAGTAACAAAGGGCAATAACTGTAATTAGTCCAAATAGAGTTATGGTTCTTGTGCACTGCACTTCATCTCACTGCCCTTGACCATTGTATAAAGTTTCATTGAATTCTAACCATTAATTTTACCAGTTATGCACTGGACTATAAAAAGTAACAAAGGGCAAAAACTTTTAAATGAGTCAAGAAAGAGTTATGGTTTCTGTGCACTGCCTTTCCTCTCAATATACTTGACCATTGTATGAAATAGTATTGAATTCCAACTACCAGTTTTCAAGTTATGCTCTGGACAAGAAAAAAGCAATGGAAAAGTAACAAAGGGCAATAACTCTATAATTACTCTGGACAGAGTTATAGTTCTTGTGCACTGCACTTCCTCTTATTGTGCTTGACCATTGTATGAAGTTGTTTTGAATTCCAACCAGTATGTTTTAAGTTATGCTCCGTACAAGGAAAAGTATCAAAGGGCAATAACTCTGTAATTTGTCAAAATGGAGTTATGGTTCTTGTGCACTGCACTTCCTCTTAATGTGCTTGACAACTGTATGAAGTTGTATTGAATTCCAACCAGTAGTTTTCAAGTTATGCTCCGGACAAGGAAAAGTAACAAAGGGCAATAACTCTGTAATAAGTCAAGATGGAGTTATGGTTCTTGTGCACTGCACTTCCTCTTAATGTGCTTAACCATTGTATGAAGTTATACATGTACTGAATTCCAACCATTAGTTCTGGACAAAAAAAGCAAAGGAAAAGTAACAAAGGGCAATACCTCTGTAATTAGTCAAGATGGAGTTATGGTTCTTGTGCCCTGCACTTCCCCTTATTATGCTTGACCATTGTATGAAATTGTTTTGAATTCCAACCAGTAGTTTTCAAGTTATGCTCCGGACAAGGAAAAGTAACAAAGGGCAGTAACTCTGTAATTAGTCAAGATGGAGTTATGGTTCTTGTGCACTGCACTTCCTCTCAATGTGCTTGACCATTGTATGAAGTTATATTGAATTCCAACTATAAGTCTTCAAGTTATGGTCCGGACAAAAGAAAGCAATGGAAAAGTAACAAAGGGCAATTACTCTGTAATTACTTTAGATAGAGTTATGGTTCTTGTGTACTGCACTTACCCTTATTGTGCTTGACAATTGTATGAAGTTGTTTTGAATTCCAACCAGTAGTTTTCAAGTTATGCTCCGGACAAGGAAAAGTAACAAAGGGCAATAACTCTGTAATTAGTCAAGATGGAGTTATGGTTCTTGTGCACTGCACTTCCTCTCGATGTGCTTGACCATTGTATGAAGTTATATTGAATTCCAACCAAGTTGAATTCTTCAATTTATGCTCCGGACAAGGAAAATGCAACGGACCGCTCGACCGACCGACAGACTGACGGACCACTGGGTGACTCCTATATACCCCCCAAACTTCGTTTCGGGGGTATAATTAGACATTTCAAACAAAAGTTAAATGATACAGTTGAACTAATTTGGAGGACCTATAGCCTTTCTCACCCCAGTGCCAACCAAAGAAAATCAAAGGCAGTGCCAACTTTTATTACCAATATACAAAAGATGAGAGATGGGTGGAGGATAAATTAGAGCATGGACAAATGAATTACCTATTGATAGTATCACCATGGCCTCCTTCTGCTCGAGTAAAGAAATTAAACATTGGACGAAACATTGCGTTCTTAAATGCATCCATTGCTCTTGTTGGTTCCTGCTCAGTGACAGCAGCAACTGTTGTAAAATCCATGTGTTTTGTCTTTTCCATAATGTCCAAGGAGACAGTCATACATGGAAGGTCAATGAGTGCATGGAAGACTTCCAGTGATGTCACTTGTGACATCATCGCTGGTACAATGTCATCAAAATCAGACACAAATGTGTGAGGATGCCATGCTAACAGCTGAAAATATCAACAACAAAGGAGAGTGACATTCACAGAATGCAACCCTTAACAAAACCGATTCACAGAGGACCATCAAAAAGGTGGTAAGAAAATGCAAAGTTATAGCAAAAAATAATTACAAACTGTACAATAAAATAAAAACTTCGAAAGGTATATTCAATATATTTTGTTCACATAAGATATTCTACAGATAACTTTTTATCAATATTTTTTTCTGTTAATTTTGTCAATAATTAATCTCTCACTTACAGCAAAACTACTGGATAACAAATTTAAACATTAAATTACACAGATCTTAAATTTATTTCACCATACAGAAAATTAAACTCTATTTGTATGGTATTTTATCATAAAATAAAGTTATTACTAGCCGTACTACTTTTACTTATAACAACAACAGCATCTTAAGCAAATAAATATACCTTAAACATGTTTGGAAAATAGGTTGCCATAATGTTGTGTTCATGTGTAAGTGTCTCGAGGTTATCCAGAATAAACATGACAATGTCAAAACACACACTGACAGAGGTTAGATTATGGGCTAGAACACGATGAAAGAGCACCTTTAATTCTTCACTAGGATCATATGCCACAGCTTTACCTGAAGAAAGAAAACATTTCATAACAATGGGTTAACCATCATCATCATCAAAAATACAAGTAATCAATATATTTAAAGCAAAAAATCAAGCATGAAAAATTCATTACTTTTTTGTTTTGTGTTGCGTGCCATGAAAAATTCTTTCCTTTTTCATTTTGCGTTGCATGCCAGTTTGTAAAACTGTTTCCTCCATAAAACTGGCATCTAGTGAACTAACAAGTTAATACAGGATTCTGAACAAGTACTTACCTTTTTACATCTTTTTTTATTTTATTTTCCAAACTTACTCTTATAATTATAATTAAAGTAATTGCAGTGAAACTGTTAAAATACAGGATAATCTTTCAGTTAACTTACTGTGATTTAGAAGAAAATGTAGAATGACAATAAGGAGCCTGGGATTGTTATTATCATGTGTTGTCATGGTAACCAGTCTCTTCAGCTCCCGGAATGTCTTTGGAACCTGTCCTTTATCTATCTTACATATCAGGTCCAGTAACTTAACTGTCTCCAACAGACACTGTAAGAATATTTATAAAGTTATAAACAAATCATTAAAAACAAAAACATGAGTTTATAGTTAAAATAAAACAAGAGGACCCAGAGGACCCTGGATTGCTCACCTGAGATATAGGTTAAAAGGTCAAAGTGTAGCCTCTTTTTACCCTAAAAGCGCAACTTGAAAACAAGGGACAGCTTAATCTGAAAAAAATGTGTACACTGTCACGAAAAAATTTTTGTTTAAAATAATTTCAGAACTGAACCAGTTGTTAATATGTTGTTTAGATGTTGTTGTTTTCTAATTTTAACTCTGGCAGCCATTTTATTAAACAGTTTAGCATGTCACACAGTGAGAGGTGAGCTAATAAAAAGATGACAGAAAAAGAGAGGGAAAACAACCATTTGACCTGGTTGGGGATTGAACTGTCGGCCTCGATCCCCTGGGCCGAGCAATTTTGACCCTGAGATTTTATTTCAACAAACAGGGTAGACATACACTAGAACATGTTTCATGCCAAATATCTAAGCTAGGTATTTAGGATTTTCACAAGAAGATTTTTTAAGTTTTTACAATATATGTGTATATATAAGGAAAATATATGACCCCTAGGGCGCGGTCAATTTTGACCCCATGGCTTTTATTTGAACTTAAAGATTTTTTTTTTTAGTTTTTACTATACATATAAAGAAAATCAATGACCCCTGGGCCAGTTCAATTTTGATCCTAGGGCAATTATTTGAACAAACTTGGTCGACATCCACTAGAAGATGTTTCATGCCAAATATCTAAGCTTTACCTTTTTTTGATTTTCACAAGAAGTTGTTTAAGTTTTGACTATATACATATAAAGAAAATCAGTGATCCCTGAGGCGGGGCCAATTTTGACCCTAAGAATTTTATTAGAACAAACTTGGTAGCCATCAACCAGCAGATTTTTTTATGCCAAATATCTAATTTCTAGCTCTTTTGGATTGTCACAAGAAGATTCTTTTAAATTTTTCTATACATATAAGGAATATCAATGACCCCTGGAGTGCGGCCATTTTTGACTGTAGGGCATTTATTTGAACAAACTTGGTAGACATCCACTAGAAGATGTTTCATGCCAAATATCTTATCTACAGTGCTTTTGGATTGTCACAAGAAGATTTTTCAGGGTTTTAATATTTACATATAAGGTATTTAATCAATGACCTCCTGGAGCGGGGTCAATTTTGACCCTAGAGAATTTTTAAGATTTTTGTAAAAAAAATCTTTCGGTTGCCATGGCAACCAGAGTTCTTCATAGAATTTAATTCCTTGAACATGTTTGGTAGAGCATCATGCAAGAAACATCCCTGCAAAGTTTAAACAAATTTGGCGAGGGGTTTAGGAGGAGAAGTTGTTAACGCATGGACACACGGACGTTCCAACATTTTGGGTTTAGGGGCTATTTTCTTTGTTATTTTCTTTGTTATCTTAAGGGCTACTAGCCCATAAACCCTTTGATCACGGAATGAACCTATTGTTCTCTTTTGTTCTCTTTACTGTTACATAGCCCCTAAACCCAAAATGTTTGCTCAGACGGACGCACGGACGGATGATGGACGACGGTCAATGGGCCATCACAAAACAAGAGGGCCATGATGGCCCTGAGGTCGCTCACCTGTATATAGCCCCCCCCCCCCCCCCCCCCCCCCCGGCCAATTTTTACCCAAGGGCTTTTATTTGAACAGACTTGGTAGACACACATAAGAAGATGTTTCATGCTAAACATCTAAGTTCTAGCTCATTGGGTTTTTTAAAAGAAGATTTTTTAAGTTTTTACTATACACATATAGTTAAAAACAATGACACCCCTGGGGCAGGGCCAGTTTTGATCCCCGGGCTTTTATTTGAACAAACTTTGTAGATATTTACTTAAAGATGTTTCATGTATAATATCTAAACTCAAGCTATTTGGGTTTTTTCAAAGAAGATTTTTAAGTTTTTGCTATACACATATAAGGAAAATCAATGACCCCCCGGGGCTGGGCCAGTTTTGACCCCAGGGCTTTTATTTGAACATACTTGGTAGACACCCATTAGAACATGTTGGATGCTAAATATCTTAGCTCTAGCTCTTTGAGTTCTTTAAAAGAAGATTTTTTAAGTTTTTACTATATGCATATAGGGAAAATCAATGACCCCCTGGGGCGGGGCCAATTTTGACCCCAGGGCTTTTATTTGAACAAACTTGGTAGACACTCATTAGAAGATGTTTCATGCTAAATATCTTAGCTCTAGCTCTTTGGGTTCTTTAAAAGAAGATTTTTTAAGTTTTTACTATATGCATATAGGGAAAATCTATGACCCCCTGGGACGGGGCCAATTTTGACCCCAGGGCTTTTATTTGAACAAACTTGGTAGACATTCACTAGAAGATGTTTCATGCCAAATATCTAAGCTCTAGCTCTTACGGTTCTTTAAAAGAAGATTTTTTAAGTTTTTACTATATGCATATAGGGAAAATCAATGACCCCCCGGGGCGGGGCCAATTTTGACCCCAGGGCTTTTATTTGAACAAACTTGGTAGACACTCATTAGAAGATATTTCATGTCAAATATCTTAGCTCTAGCTCTTTGGGTTCTTTAAAAGAAGATTTTTTAAGTTTTTACTATATGCATATAGGGAAAATCTATGACCCCCTGGGGCAGGGCCAATTTTGACCTCAGGGCTTTTATTTGAACAAACTTGGTAGACACTCATTAGAAGATGTTTCATGCTAAATATCTTAGCTCTAGCTCTTTGGGTTCTTTAAAAGAAGATTTTTTAAGTTTTTACTATATGCATATAGGGAAAATCAATGACCCCCTGGGGCGGGGCCAATTTTGACCCCAGGGCTTTTATTTGAACAAACTTGGTAGACATTCACTAGAAGATGTTTCATGCCAAATATCTAAGCTCTAGATTTTACAATTCTTTAAAAGAAGATTTTTAAGTTTTTACTATATGCATATAGGGAAAATCAATGACCCCCTGGGGCGGGGCCAATTTTGACCCTAGGGCTTTTATTTGAACAAACTTTGTAGACACTCATTAGAGGATGTTTCATGCCAAATATCTAAGCTCTAGCTCTTACGGGTCTTTAAAAGAAGATATTTAAAGATTTTTCTTTCGGTTACCATGGCAACCAGAGTTCTGCATGAAATGGAATTCTTTGAACAATCTTGATAGAGCTTCATACAAAGAGTATTCCTGCCAAGTTTCATTAACATTGGCCTTGAGGTATCATATAAGATGTCCTTAGAATATTTAAAATGTAGACGGACGACGGACGACGGACGCCATTTGGTTGGCCATCCTAAAAGCTCACCTGCACTTTGTGCAAGGTGAGCTAATAAAAAGTAAACCTCTAAAACATAACATATAAATAATTTATTTGGCATACATTAAATTTTGTTTAATATCCAGCATATAATCAGGATCATTTGAACGAATCCTGAAATAATTTTACAAAAGGAGAAGAAAAAAAATTCTTACAAGTAATATCATATTTTTTTCACAATAAAATAGAACTTTTAAAGGGATACTTAGGCAAATTAATGACAAAAATATTAAAATTATTTTATGTACTAAAATCACGCTAAAATGACATTTGTAAAAGTCTCAACATGAATTTCCTTATCAATTTTATATACTATTTTAGGTTTGAAGCGTAAATATATCTGTATACGTTGAACAAAATTTAGACGCCGACGGAATCACCGGCTATTATTCTGAAATCTTAGCTTTTAACCTCTGCCCCACGTGTGTCAAGTTAGAAAACTTTATTAAACTGATTTAAATCTTATCAGTAAATGACACGACACCATAAATTCCTTCTTATCAAGCATAAATTATGAAAGACAAAAATGCTGTATCTGATTCTTTAAACTTATTAAGTTAAGTCATTGTAATATAAAACACCTGATACACTGATATAAATTCATGCTGTAATCAGATTATTCAGTATTGAATTTCAAAACAGTTTAAACATTTCACTTGTTTTAACCGAGACTGCTTTGCTAAATGAACTTAGTTAAGAATGAAAATGAAAGCATTTTTATTTTCATGCAATACAATTTTTAAAAATTAACAATAAATCTCAAAACTAAGTGTTTATTTGTTCAAGTGAATTACACAGACAAAAAATTACAAAATGGCTGCAAATTTCAGTGGATCACTAACACAAGACTCTGATGAAATTAAAGAAATGTATTGTGAGGAATGTGACAGACATGGTGATGGTTATGCTACAGCTGTAGCTTTCTGTGTAGATTGTGTAGATTATATATGTGTGACCTGTCAAAGATATCATAAAAGACAATTTAAAACTCACAAAATCCAAGACAGTAACAGTATGCCACAGGATTTTTATTTTGAGAAATGTTCCACTCATCCTGGACAGCTGGTCAAGTTTTTTTGCTCTGAGTGTAGCAAAGAAGCCTGCAAAGAATGCAAGGATAATGAGCATGTCAACTGCAGTGATGTTAGCCATTTACCAACTGTTGCTTCAGACATACAAAAGAGTGATGAACTAAGAAACTTTAGCAAAAATATGGATCAATTGTCTAAGAATATAAAAGACACAGAAAAGTTGTTGGATGCCAAATGTGAAGTGATTAAGAAACAAGAGGAAAATGCAACTTATGCATGTAAAGAGCAAAGCAACAAGCTGATATCAACTTACAAACAACATCATCAAGATCTAATTGATAATTTTGATAAGAAAATGGAAGATACCATTGCTAAGTTGAAGAAAGAAAGGTCAGAACTAGTTCAAATGTTATCTGAAAAGGGAAGAAAGTTTGAAGAAAAAGTAGGAAAAGCTGAATCCAATATGAAAGAAGAGGTTGTTAAGACAAACACTGATTTTAAAAAAGTCAAGTCTGAACATTTGTATTTGGTTGGAAATTTGAAGGCTCTTACTGTTGATCTAGAGCAGGCTCAGAAATTAGGTAAAAACTGTGAACTATTTATAAAACTGAAGTTAGTGAAACAAATGTGTAAACAAATTCAAGTCACCACTAACCAAATTCAACATTCCTACATACAGCAATACAAACTCAACATATCTGACATTCCACCAAAAGTAAAATCTTTAGAGAATCAAACAAGGTTTTTCTCATTAGATAAAGTGCATGCATCAGCTGAAGAGAGAAAGATTACCTTTAATTGTGATATCAATCATGAGTTTGCAAGTATAACTTCTTTACTTGTGCTATCTGAACATACACTTCTTGCATTAAGTTATAAAAGGTGTAGTCTAGTCATATTTAGGCTTGAAAAGTCAAAGGCAGAATATATAAAAGAAACAAAATTTAACATTTCTCCTTGGGGAATAGCAAAGGTTTCAGATAATAAAATTGCTGTAACATTTCCATATGAAGAAAAGATCAGACTGATTACATTTTCTGAGGAAATGGAAGTTTTAGATACCACTGAGATACCAGGACATGGTCGTTGTTTTGGTATTGCTTACAGTAATAACCATCTTGTTGTTTCATACAGGTATACAGGTAGTTTAGAGATTTTAAGTATGTCAGGTAAAATAGTGAAATTATTTGACAAAGATGACAATGATCAAAATCGGTCTACCTTTCCTCATTACTTGACTGTCAGTCCTGACAATACTATGATATATGTTTCTGATTGTGGAAGATACAGTGTGACCTGTTTGAACTTTGATGGAATGTTGAAATCCATATACAAAGATGATCAACTGAAATTTCCTCACCAACTTGCTGTTGATGAATATGGATCAGTTTATGTGTGTGGTCGTGACTCTAACAATGTCCATCAATTATCATGTGACCTCACCAAAGTGAAAATACTAGATAAAAGTCATGGCATAGATACACCAACAAGTATTGCATACTGCCAGAATACGAAGAGATTATTTGTGGGAATGAATGAAAGTAGTAAAATAAAGGTTTTTAGTGTGTCACTTGAATAAAATACTACATCAATTTCAGTCTCATAAACTGCAATTTCTCATATTGCTATATAATCTTTAACAGCAATATTCCAACACTTACTTTAATCACACATAATTGACATTCAATTGAAATGCTTTCAAACACAACCATTTAGAAAAACTGTATCAGTATAAGGTGTGTGCATGAGTAAGGCAATATTTGTCAATAATTATGTGACTTCACCAAAACGAAAATCTTGATGGATAAAAGCCATGGTAAAACTTATTCAACAAATATGGCATAGTGGCATAACAAATACTTCATAGTGGCAAATAAAAAGACATTGTGGGAATGTGTGACAGATTTCAATGTGACACTAGGTTAAAATAGGACATTGTCCTCAGGTGAGCTAAAAAGTATTTTATGCCTGTATTTTTATACACAAAATTGAACATGAAATGAGCTGTATACATTTCCTGATATTACAGTTTATTCCTTTCATTTTCCTTTTAAATAGTAACACTTTTTGCCAAGTTAGTGACATACCAAAATTTAATACCTAAATCATTGTATGAATAAATTAAATTGCCTTATTTTTATATAGAAAATTGTACATGTTATGAGCTGTTTAAATTTCCTGCTATTACAGTTTATTCCTTTTTTTCTTCTTTTTTTTTTTTTCAATAGTTCAGCATTTTGCCTAGTTAGTGTTAAACCAAAATTTATAACATGAGTAAATAAAATTGAGATCTTGTCATGATGTGTGACTTGTTACTATCTGATAGCCTTTACTTATACAATGTAATGTTATATTACCATTCAACAGTGTTTACATAACATAACAATTCGACCATATGCCCATTTCCAAAAATTATATCCTTTCCCCTGTTTCTGGAAAAAATTCCCATCCATCAGTAAAAAAAAAAATCTTTTATTTTAAACCATTTTCACTGAATGTGAGATCCATCATGGCAAGGCCATTTTGCACGCAAATATCATGACATCAACAAAGTTAGAGGTGGTGTTCTGTAAAATGCTTTTCATTGGTGAGGATTCCATAAAAAGCTTATGAAGTTATCTTTCATTTGATACCAAAATTATTATAATTGTTTAAACAAGAGGGCCATGATGGCCCTGAGGTCGCTCACCTGTATATAGGCCCCCGGAGCGAGGCCAGTTTAAACCCCAGGGCTTTTATTTGAACAAACTTGGTAGACACCCATTAGAATATGTTTCATGCTAAATATCTTAGCTCTAGCTCTTTGAGTTCTTTAAAAGAAGATTTTTTAAGTTTTTACTATATGCATATTGGGAAAATCAATGACCCCCTGGGGCGGGGCCAATTTTGACCCCAGGGCTTTTATTTGAACAAACTTGGTAGACACTCACTTGAAGATGTTTCATGCCAAATATCTAAGCTTTAGCCCTTTGGGTTTAAAAAAAAAAAGATATTTAAAGTTTTTTCTGTCGGTTGCCATGGCAACCAGAGTTCTGCATGGAATTAAATTCTTTGAACAATTTTTAAAGGTGACCACCAAAGGAGCAATCCTGTGAAGTTTGGATGAAATTGGCTTAGCGGTTTATGAGGAGATGTCATTTAAAGTAAAAGTTTACGAACGGACAACAGACGGACGACGTCGGTACTGGTCGGTTCCAGGAAGCAGACTAAAAAGTGATTAATATAAATTGCAAGAACTTGTTTCGTAATCAAGCTTAAATCAATATGTTTAAACCAAACAGACATAAGGGTAAAGGGTGTGTGATATAATCAGCATGAACAGTCCAAAGTAGTAATAAATTAACAATCAATATTTAAGGTTAAGAAACTGGATTATAGTTTTTTAAATGCCCAATAAAACAGAAATCAAATTAATAGAAATATCAGATAGAATGCAAACTTTTAAAATCCCATCAAAATACATAAATGAAATTTTATGACATAAATTGTCATGCCGGAGAACTATAGAGTTCCTGTATGTGTATTTGAATTTGCAGAAGCAAATTTTCACGGAAAGGTTCATTTAGGGGGTCTATACAAATATTGGCGCTATTTTGAATTCGGGGAGGTGAATGACAACAATCATAAATTCGCATAGACCGCTCAGGTTAAAAAATAAGGGAAATTACCATAATCATCTTTGGAGTTCACAGTTATTTTCAATACCTGGTGTTAAATGATATGCTATTGTACAGAACAAAGACATCGTCTAGCGGACAGATTACGGCAAAGAAAAGAATGCCTGTAAATGTGTATGATTTTTCAAAGTTTGCATCATAAACGTCTTGACATCCTATCAGATAATATTTTGTTTGTTCTAAACAATCAATACAAATAACACTAACATAAACAATTTTAACTTATGAAAAACTTGAAAAACAGGTTACATTTATCTATAGAAGCGCGAAAATATGACTATTTCGAAATTATTGGTGTAGAAATATTCACGCTAAACATGAATTTGCATATTGAATGTCACCACGAAGATTGCAAAAATTTGAAGCCCGCAAATATTTCTACACATACAGTACTTTTATTAAGCTACCTACATACACAGGATACTGTGTGAGATACATGTATAGATGTTGCCTTTATTCAGTGTGATGCGCTACATTAAGAATACAGGTAATACATACAGTCACTGCGCAGACCAAATTAGTTAAATTTTATTTTCTGGTAAGAACTATATACTTACTGCATTCTGTAACTCTGCATCTGTAGGAACTTTTGGTTCTGTAAAGAAAGATTTAGTTTTTAATATACAGATATGAATGAAGAACAAATGCTTACGTTGAAATGTTATAGACAAACAAGATTGCATTTGAGAAAAATGCTATGCCACCGCATTAATACAACACTAAATAGTAGTGTAGGAACAGATTTTTTTGTTTCTATACAATTTTGAAGATTGTCATAAAGCATAGATCCCTGACCTAACTTATTCTTATTATCAGATAAGTGGTTACTGGTTAAATCTGTTGTTAACTCAATAAAAGATCAGAGTAGGAATATATCAATGCACTCCAGTCTAGTGAATTTGGTGGTGAAGGTCATATTTCACACAGCCTAAATTTCATAACTACATCAAAAGGACAACACAGTAAGACACTTTGTCAAAATCTAGGTCAGCTGAAATCAAAGTTCACTTTACATCTTAATCTGTGCACATGGTTCAAATTTCATAGCTGTACATCAAAGGACCAGAAAGTAGGTCACATCAACAAAATCTAGGTCACCTGATATCAAAGTTCAATTTTACAACTAAAACTGTGCACATGGTCAAAATTTCATTGCTGTACATCAAAGGACAAGAAAGTAGGTCACTGTCCCCTTGGGCAAGGCAAAATTTTGGACCCAAGGGTTTAATTTAAAACAATCTTGATACAGGTCCACCAAACAACATTTCAAGTCAAATATCTAAGCTGTAGCTTTCTCCCATTCAGAAAACATTTGTTTTATTTTCTGTTTTTATTATGTGTACATAATGAGAATCACTGCCCCCGGGCAGGGCCAATTTTGACACCAGGGGAAAAATTTGAACAACTTTAGTAGAGGACCTATAGATGATATTATATAGCAAACATCAAAGCTCTATGCCCTTGTACCTTCAGACAAAAAAATATTTTTTATTTTTTTACTCTATGTACATAGTGAAAATCAATGACCCCTGGGGGTGGGGCCAATTTTTTGATCCCAGGGCTATAATTTGTACAATTTTGCTAGAGGTTCACTACATAATGTTTCATGCAAATGTCTTAACTCTAGTCTTTTGTAAATTTAAAAGAAGATGATTTTTTTTAAGATTTTACTATATACATACAAGAGGGCCATGATGGCCCTGAGGTCGCTCACCTGTATATAGCCCCCCCCCCCCCACCCCCGGGCCAATTTTTACCCAAGGTAATTTATTTGAACAGACTTGGTAGACACCCATAAGAAGATGTTTCATGCTAAACATCTAAGTTCTAGCTCATTGGGTTTTTTAAAAGAAGATTTTTAAAGTTTTTACTATACACATATAGTTAAAAACAATGACACCCCTGGGACAGGGCCTATTTTGACCCCCGGGCTTTTATTTGAACAAACTTTGTAGATATTTACTTAAAGATGTTTCATGCTTAATATCTAAACTCTAGCTATTTGGGTTTTTTCAAAGAAGATTTTTTAAGTTTTTACTATATGCATATAGGGAAATCAATGACCCCCTGGGGTGGGGCCAATTTTGACCCCAGGGCTTTTATTTGAACAAACTTGGTAGACACTCACTAGAAGATGTTTCATGCCAAATATCTAAACTCTAGCTCTTACGGTTCTTTAAAAGAAGATTTTTTAAGTTTTTACTATATGCATATAGGGAAAATCAATGACCCCCCGGGTTGGGGCCAATTTTGACCCCAGGGCTTTTATTTGAACAAACTTGGTAGACACTCACTAGAAGATGTTTCATGCCAAATATCTTAGCTCTAGCTCTTCGGGTTCTTTAAAAGAAGATTTTTTAAGGTTTTACTATATGCATATAGGGAAAATCAATGACCCCCTGGGGCGGGGCCAATTTTGACCCCAGGGCTTTTATTTGAACAAACTTGGTAGACACTCACTAGAAGATGTTTCAAGCCAAATATCTTAGCTCTAGCTCTTTGGGTTCTTTAAAAGAAGATTTTTTAAGGTTTTACTATATGCATATAGGAAAAATCAATGACCCCCTGGGGTGGGGCCAATTTTGACCCCAGGGCTTTTATTTGAACAAACTTGGTAGACACTCACTAGAAGATGTTTCATGCCAAATATCTAAGCTATACCTCTTAGGGTTGTTTAAAAGAAGATATTTAAAGATTTTTCTTTCGGTTGCCATGGCAACCAGAGTTCTGCATGGAATTAAATTCTTTGAACAATTTTTAAAGGTGACCACCAAAGGAACATTCCTGTGAAGTTTGGATGAAATTGGCTCAGTGGTTTATGAGGAGATGTCATTTAAAGCAAAAGTTTAGGGACGGACGGACGGACGAAAAGCGATCACAAAAGCTCACCCTGTCACTTTGTGACAGGTGAGCTAATAAGGAAAACCTATGGCCCCCGGGGCGGGGCTAATTTTGACAAAAGAGGCAAAATTTGAACAACTTTGGTAGAGTACCTTTAGATGATATTATTTAACAAATATTAAAGCTCTAAGCCTTGTACCTTCAGACAATAAGATTTTTTACTATATATATATATTTAAAATCAATGACCCCTGGGCGGGGGCAATTTTGACACCAGGGCTATAATTCAACAACAATCTTGCTAGAAGTTCACTTCACAATGTTTCATGCAAAATTATCTAACCTATAGCATTTGTCAATTGCTAGAAGAATTTTTTTTTAAGTTTTTACTATAAGTTTTACTATATACATATAAGGAAAACCAATGACCCCCTGGGCGGGGCCGATTTTGACCCCAGGGCTATAATTTGAACAATCTTGGTAAGGGTCTACCAGACAATGCCTTATGCAAAATATCTAAGCTCTAGGCCTTTTGGGTCTTTACAAAAAGGTATTTTAAGTTTTTACTATATGTACATATAGTGAAAATCAATGACCCCCGGGCAGGCTGATTTTGACCCCAGGGCTATAATTTGAACAATCTTGGTAGAGGTCTACCAGACAATGCCTTATGCAAAATATCTAAGCTCTAGGCCTTTTGGGTCTTTACAAGAAGGTATTTTAAGTTTTTACTATATGTACATATGGTGAAAATCAATGACCCCCGGGGCCGGGCCAATTTTGACCCCAGGGCTATAATTTGAACAATCTTGGTAGAGGTCTACCAGACAATGCCTTATGCAAAATATCTAAGCTCTAGGCCTTTTCAGTCTTTACAAGAAGGTATTTTAAGTTTTTACTATATGTACATATAGTGAAAATCAATGACCCCCGGGGCGGGGCAGATTTTACCCCAGGGCTATAATTTGAACAATCTTGGTAGAGGTCTACCAGACAATGCCTTATGCAAAATATCTAAGCTCTAGGCCTTTTGGGTCTTTACAAGAAGATTTTTTAAATTTATTCTTTTAATTCCTTTTGGTTGCCATGGCAACCAGATTTCTGCATGGAATGAAATTCTTTGAACAAGTTTGGAACCCCTTCACCCAAGGATCAATCCTGCCAAGTTTGGTTGAAATTGGACTAGTGGTTTTTCACAAGAAGATTTTTTAAGTTCACTATATAATCTATATAACACACACACACACAAACAAACAAACACACACACATACACACAGGTGAATCGCTATATGCCACCGCATCGCAGATGCTGCGGTGGCATAAAAACAATGGGTACACTATAGTTACATATTAACATTGGCAACATGTAGGATAACATGATTTTGGAAAATGATACCATTAACATTTTATTTGCCTTCTTTTTTCAAGTTTTCATTCTTCCTATATGAAACTGTGGCATATGTCCATGAAGAAAAAAACCCAGAAGTTTTAAAAAATTTAGCAGTGAGTGATTCAAAGCAAAAAACCAAAATTGAATTAAACATCAAAGCATGATAAACTTACTGCGATCACACTGGTCTAGTAATCGGAAACAATAATCTATTGTTCTTCCAACCAATGACTCATAAACTTTTTTTATTACATTGGATCTCTCTTGCCCAGAACTGTTCTCTTCCAATACAGATGCTGGTGAAAAAGCTCTCAAAACTGATGATGGTGTGAGTGATCTTTGAGGTTTTGTTGGAGAAACAGAACCAGATAACTCTGATGTAGATGATCTTAATGAATCTGTTAATGTTTTCTCCCTTTGTTCTATTTCTGGACTGGTAAGGCCTACTGCCTGACCAGCAGATGTCAATGAACTTAATGATCCTGTCGGAGTTGACTCCCTTGATGACTGACTGGAAGGAGTTGTAGCCCTTGGTACCCATGAAGATTGTTTCACCTGGCCAGCTGAAGACATCCTCTGTAAAGCTTGTTTCTAAAGTAAACAGAAAATCTGACACCATGATAAATGACTTAAAGCAGCATGCCTCCAGATTTATGCTAATTTTCATGACAATTTTGAAAATGTATTAAAAAGTAAAATATTGTCAAATGAACAAAGAAGGTAATTTACACATTGCAAATGTCACTCTCAATCCACATAAATTACAAAATAAAGGTCAAAATATGAGAAAATAGCCTTTCCCTCAAAATCAGTCATTCATTGCATATAACATGTAAATTATACATTACTTAAATAGTGACTAGTTTTACTTTCTTAAAATGTAAGTAAATTTTTCTCTCAAAGCTGATTGTTTTGAAATTCTTTGCTGATCAAGAGGCATGTAGCTTTTTAAACAAGTATTCTAAATGAAAATTTTGTGCTATCTCCTTCCACTTTCATATTTCTCATGTTTGATTATACAACAAATTTGATTTCTACAACAATTAAGATGAGATCAAACTAGAAAATTATTTGTTATAAGATACAACAATTTTATAGCTTTCTGGTAGGAGGCAAATAATAAACAGCAAAAATAATTATAAAACTTTCATTATTACAATGTATGTCTTCGCAGTCAAAAAAGTATTAGAGTAATGCTATAATTTATCAATATCACTGAATTCAATATTCACCTCGGATATAGTCTTCGGACTAGACACCCATCCAACTGCAGCTGGCATAGATACAGGACGTTTTGTAGGTGTGGTCGACCTTGAACTTTTATTTGACATAGAATCAATCAACCATGGCTGAGATGGCTCAAATCCTCCACTAACTTCCAGCTCAGACTGGATCCCTTCCTCTAACACATCTGTTTCCTGGCTTGACAGGGCATCATAGCTGTGCTTAATCCATTGATATAGCATAGAATAACAAAATATGTTGGCCAACTGGTCATCCGTGTAGTATTGACCTGTATACAGTAAAAGTACTAATATTCATCTAAACTATTCACAATTGTACATTCCATAAACCAAAATCTATTATTTTAGAATCTGTGACAAAGTCAACTAGAAATGTGTCCATAGGACATGGGTGCCCCCACACTCCACCGATTTGTCAATCTTATGTCTCTAGGTCAAATAATTTTTTTGGCTACATGTGCCCAAGTTGAAAACTAAAAATCTTTTATTAAGTAAAGGGCAAATACTACAAATACTGAATAAATCCACAAGAAAACCCCAAGGTGCATAAGTACACATGCTGACCAACACTCTTGTAAACTTTGAGGCCTACAGGTCATAAACTTTTTGAGTTACGTGCAACACAAGTTAAATATTGTAAATTTTACTAAGTCAAGGACAATTACACTAAAAATACTTAATATATCCACATAAAGATACCCTGGTGCACAACTACACATGCTAATCAACATTCCTGTAAGGTTTCATGACTCTAGGTCAAATATTTTTTGAGTTACGTGCGACACAAGTTGAAAATTGCAAATTTTTATTAAGTCAAGGCGATAACTATAAAAATACTAAATATATCCACATGAAAATACCCAAGTGCACAACTTCACATGCTGATCAACATTCCTGTAAGGTTTCATGACTCTAGGTCAATTATACTGAGCTCCTCTTAGTTCACGGTACTTAACGCTTTGAAACCAGGGAGAAAACAATAAATGAATCTTATGCTACAAAAATTGTCATAAGCTACAACATAAAGGTATTTTCTACTGTATGGCACAAGGAAACAACAATATATTCAGTCAAAATAAATTTTAATGGACCAAACGCAGACCATATGTCGGCCATTTTAAAAACAGTATGTCATCATTAAAATCGCGGTAATGGTGTTACATTTTTTTTTTCATGTTTCAGTTAGGAAATAGATATCAATTCTGAGTGCATTGTTGTAGAATAATGCACGGTTTGAGTTCAAATGCGTAGTAATATAATCACGAAGGCCGATAGGCCTGAGTGATTAATTACAAAGCATTTGAACGAAAAACGTGCATTATTATACAATAATTCACGAAGAATTGATATCTATTTCCATTCTAACACGTCAAGAAAAAATATAATTATTATTATAACGTTGGACTTTATGTTTGGTGGTTGAATTTGTTTTCTCCTCAGAGTTTCCAATAGAAACGTTCTTTAAAGGCCGTTCCAGTGGGTTGAAAAAACTGTCGTTAAATGAACCGTGTGTAGAAACATTTTGAAAATAACGAATTTTGAAAACGTTTATACAACTTTGTTTGTTTATTTATTTCAGTTTATAATTTTCCAAGCGAAATACAAATTATTAAAAGTGAAATAAATGTAAAACTAAACTCGTTTGCGACATTAAAATAGCGTACTTGATTTGATTGTTTTGCACGTGCTGTTTGGCGCTACATTATGACGTCACGTAAACAACACTTTAAACGTCTGTACAGCGTTAACGACTGAATTAAAGATATTGGTGTTTGGATTAATTTTCTTAGTTAGACCATTTTCTTTCATTCTAGACAGTTTTCACAACAAAATTCGACAAAAATTGTTTTAATTTATCAGATTTTTTAAACAAAATGGCGCCTTCAATGTGAAAATACACAGGGAGATAATAAGAACGGCGAGTGCATTGTTGTAGAATAATGCACTCTTCCGGCCTTCTTTGTCTATACAGAAAAAATTCCGATAGTGTTAGAATTAAAATTTCTACATGTTATTTTGCTTTATTTTAAATATTAAAATTATCCTTACTTTGTAACACAAAATTTATTTTTTCAACAAACAAGAACATTTTGAAAATGACGATAGTATCAGACATACGCACAAATTTAATGGCCTCTAATTGCTTTTTGCAGAAATTTGTAAAATGTTGTTCTGTTTTAAGTAAAAATCTATAGATTTAAACTATTTTGCACAAAAACTTTGTTGTTTAGGTGTTTGAATAAAATATGTCAATACTGACCAATTTTAATACTGGTAACATAGAAATATGTCATTACCCTGAAATAAGTGATGACGCGGAATTAGTGATGTTGAGTATACTTTTTGAGCTACGTGCGACACAAAAAGGCAACGGACGGACTGATGGGTGGACGGACAAAGGTAAATCTAAATGCCCCCCCCTATAGTGGGGGCATAATAATCATAATTACTGTAGCATTTACTACTTAAAAACATTATTTTTACTATACTGTAAAGATGTAGCTCATACCAATGCTAAGTATTGTAAAGAAGTTGTTACTAGGGGCACCATCTATTTCTGTCACCATATTTTTCTGGTCTTTCCTGAATGGGTTTGAGGAGTACGGGTTTGGAGCTTGATACAAACTAGCATCCATCAACCAACTACCAAGCTTTTCATTTACACTCTTCACTTTCCCTGTAAAAGTAAAAACACAAAAAAAGCTAATATTGTAAGCTTGAAGCTTTAACAATTTATCTTCTTAACTTTATAACAGTCTTTAATTTCAAAATAGAACAGTTTATAAGTAGTTTTACAAGTTTCAGTATCCATTTTTAAAGATATACTATGCTCATCATTGAGTAAAATAATTTAATTGCAGAATTGAAATCTATGAAATTTTAACTGAATATGTCTAATTTGACTAAAAGAATGTACAAACTATGTATGGGGAAGCTGCATTCCCTATAATGTGTCAAGTAAAATTGGTCCTGTTTTAAGGTATTACCACCCTAACGGGCACTATAAGGAACTGAAAAAATTATATCATAGGTCAGATATATACCTTAAAGTACACCTGTATGCAAAATTTAAACAAACTTTACCGTACTGAAATCGAGTTATGGCCACTTTTTTTAACTGAAGCTAGGGTGTATGAGGGCCCTTTTTCAGAAATGAGTAACCTTTAAATAATCTGCAATAACATTCTAATGAAAAACGTTTTCCCATTAATTTTTGGAAAGAAACAAATAGTACTATTCAGCTAACAATCAACATAAACAAAATTATGGTTTCTACTCAAAATTTATAAAATATGTATAAAAATGTTACCCTACCAACCTTTTTTTAACACGTGTTTGACCATTTTCCTACTTAGGGAGCCTAATTTAAAATATTCCTTAAAATTTACCCAAATGAGTGCCTGTTTTCAAAGTTTCCCTAAATTTTAAAAAAGTATATTGGTTGATCTTGTAAAATATTAAATACTTTTACCGTCTAGTTTTGATTTTATTACACTTTGAAAATATCAGGTACCATATTTATTACTAGATTTAGCATTATTTAGCCAATAAATACCTATATAAATTAAATAATAAAAAATAAACACTTTTTTCTACCCAAAATGGATGGAGAGATACATTAATAATGTTAAAAGAAAAAAAAGAAAGACCCATCTGAGGTTTGAACCCATGGCCCTCAGTTTCAATGTAGTTAACAGTAGTTCTAGCCTATTTGAATACTCTTCAAAGCGTAGGTAAGGCATTAGGATGGTAATACCTTAAAAAAACTGCCAGTTTTTTTAATGACACTATATATTCATATTGTGGCTCCTTAGTCCTTATAGTGTGCAGAGTTTAAAACTTTACATACATACTTGTGAAGTTGAAACATGTTGATTTCATTGTTAACTAAGACATTGTAGCAATTTTCAATATTTCAAATATCAAATTTGAGCATAATTTTATCCTTGACTGATCAGCTAATGGTATAGTCTCATCAAACAGCACTGACGTACAAGCAGGTATGGATCTATACATGCAGATATGTCTTTTATTACCATGTATTTGAATTCAAAGTAATCAAGTAAGTTCCTCATATAGATACAATATCACCTCAATTTTAGAGTTCCTTAGTCACACTGCAATAATGTGGACCAAGTGATCCGAACTATAAACATCAGTGGACTAAAGCACTAATTTCATAAAAGAAACACAAAATAATGTGAAATACTGTCCCATAACTAAATAAGTATGAAATGAGATCATAGTTACCTGTAATAAGCTGATCAGAATGAAGAAGAGATACAGCAATCAGGAATGAGAATGCTTTACGCTGAACTTCAAACTCCAAATCTTGTGTTTGAAGCCATCTGAAGAACATAAATACTTCATTAGTATATTATTAGAAATTAAACTGTTCATTTACATAGGTTGCATTTGAATTCATCAAAAAACATGGGGACAACTTCATACAAAAATACTGAATAAATATTTCCACTATTTGACTAACTAAATTTCATTATTTCATAGCAATCTAATTTTGAAATTGATTAGTACTAAGATGTTAAGATTAAAATATGAACAACATTCATTGCAGAAGTTTCAATGTTAACTGTATGCCAATGAATAGTTAAGTGTTGCAACAGATTATAATATCATTTACAAATTATGTCATCTAAATAGACAACATATATTTGCAGGTACATATTGATGAATAATTTTTTGATGACAAGTTCACCTTAATATTTTATTTTATAAGTATAAAATTTGTAAATCTTTAGTCTATATCCAAGTCAAATATGCTATTTTATATGAATGAAATGAATTTTACATTAAATACCAATTAACAAACTCTTATACCTGATGGCATTGTTGAATAACTTTGAAATACATCCTACATTCTGAAATATCACAAAATATTTGTGTAAATGAAATAAGAGCTGTCCAATAATACTTTTAACAAAAATATTTTTAGTATTCTATAAAAATCAACAACAAAAATTCCATACATAATGCATTGAGCATATTTACACAAACTTAATTTAACAGAAACAATTTTATTTTCAAACATCTGAAGTTCTATTCTATTCATAGGTTTCCACTTGTGTCATCTTGCTAATATTAAAAAAAAAAATTCACAAATCGATAAAAAAAAAATAACCTTATACATCTGTAAGTGTAAAATACTTGGTATTTTCTCCATCATCTTTGCTGTATGAGAATCATAGTCACTGCTCAGGGGAAGTAAATCTTGTAGAATTCTCTGACACAGTAGACATTCCTTGATACTACCCTTCTCTGAACCAATGACTGAGTCGATCATCCTAATGATGAGCTGCTTTGGCAAGCTAAATGAACAGATTATGAACATAGTTCAGAAATGGCTTGATTTGTCACTAAATGATGCTTAAGATATAATTAGCTTAATCTATGCAACATGCTTAAATTAATAGAAAAAAATCATAAAAGTGTAAAATGATTAAATGTTAATCACAAGTCTTACCAGAAGTTATTTTAGCATTAAAAACAAAATTTAAGACATCATTGTAATTGGTAAATAAATATGTAATTCTTCAACAAAAAAAAGAAAAATATCGCCAAATCATATTTTTTAAAGACAAATTAACAGAATGTAAGTACATAGTTAAAGTGGATAATGACAGAATGAGCCCTGATTGACCTATTTAATGTACCTAGTGTCAGCATCCTTTGCTTGGAGGATAAAGTACAACTGTCTAAGTAAAGCCATGCTCTCAGCTGCTTTATCTGGAACATGAATAATGTCCAGCAGATTTGAGGTGATTTTTCCAACATCTTCCTGTGAGGCTTTTCTGGAAACATATTTTAAATTTAAAATCAGACATACACAAATACAAAGTAAATGTATAAACAACTTATAATATAAAACAATTTGAGCTTTAAACATTTAAAATTGCATGTAAGGAACATCTTCAGATCTTTTATATAAAAAAACCTCTTAGTAAAAAATGAGCTTACTAGTCAAAATGGCACAAGTCTATAGATTTAAGAAACAGGGTGAATACAAAATAAACTTGTGAACTAGAAAGAAGCTGTTCCTCCTTTTTCACATTGTCTCAGGTTACAGAACATTTAGGTTCTCATTGACCGCAGTACAGGGTCCTACTTTTGGCTAAAAATTCATGTCTTTAGCTAATACTCCATGGAAATTGCATGGAGGTAAATTATCACCATTTTGTGCTTCAAAATTAACACTGTAAGGGCATGAATGGTGACTAGTCAAAATAAATTGACTTGCCAAAGCTTGATTCTGAGATATTTTCATTCTGGGGCAGAATCTCGCTTAGAGGCGAGAAATTGCCCAGACACAAAAATACATGTAGCACAGTAGTAGAATTAGTTGGCTAGAATGGTGACATGTCCAAGGTCAACCGTGAAAGCCGCCTTTTGTGTCCTTAGGGCCGGACGGACCATCATTAAACATAGACTATATACATATGTACATTTGGCCAATATTACTTCTAAATTTTTTTTTTCTAAATGTCATCAATCATTTAAGAAATTTATGTTCAACATCAAAAATTTAAAAGGTAATTTACAAGTTTATTGATTCATGTGGTAGTCTTGGTGAATACTTAAAGTATGTGCATATTTTAGGAAATACCCATTTTCACTGACCTTAAATAGTACACAATGTAATAAACTTAATCTACTTTTTGTATATCCGAACATGCATATCCGAAAATTAATTTCAAAGTGAAAATAGGAAGTAGAAAATGTTGAAAATTTCAAATCCATTTTGTAAAAACAAAGAATAAAAACGTTGAATCAATGAGCTATAAATGTTCACTGAAACTTTTTCTAATTAAATCAGTAGTTTTATTGAAATGACAGAGCGTTTTATTGACAAATAAATGGTTTTACTTTGCCTGTGTATATAATTTGTCGATCAGAGTGAGAGACATTTTTCTAAAATTAAACGAAATTAATCAATGTTGTTTATGAGTATAAAATAACTAATTTAACCCATGCATTAATTTTAAAATAGTTTTTAATAGTAAAATAAATATTCATTTTGGAAATTATCCTGCATTTTAGCATTTATAAATCTTTTAATTTTCATTGCTGATAAAAATTTCGTTAAATATACATGACCGGAAATCCACAACAGTCGCGCAGGCGTTGTTGAATGTTTCTATTAGCAACGCTGGTAGCGATTTGATTCTGTATACAGAAGAACTGCAGAATTTCAAAAGGTATTTTTGAATTACTTTGCTTGTTTTAAATGGCGTAAAATTTGTAGAATAATTAAAAGTATATACGTATACATATTTAAATAAGACAGTTATTATGATTAAAATTTATTTTGACGGTTTTTACAGAATCACTAACATTGACAAACATCACAAAGTCTCACAACTGACACAAGGCTATTCTGAATTTTCAGTTTCAGTTTTAATTATCTCTCAATTTATTAACACTTCCGACGTGCACATTTTTGCATATAACACTCGCATGAGGGATTGTCAGTACCGAGAGATAGATAATATAAAAAAATATCATTTCAAAATTATTCATGATTCAAATCATGTTCATGTTTATTTCCATGTGCCTTTTTGTTCATGTTTATGATATTTATGTTACTCTTGGGCTTTTACATAAAGCATTATATATTAAATAAAAACCAAGATGTTGGGTTCACTTCTAAGTTCTCTTCTTTATTTACATATCTGTCACAAGCAATTACAAATGATGGTTGACAGCTACTTGCAGTTACAACAAGTGACCTGAAAAATACATTTCATCAACCAATTACTATATAATTAAAATAATGAATTACAAATACATATTACATGAGCAACATTTTAACAAGATCATCATAGTATGAGTAATACAATTAATTCCTTTAATGCTAGTGGCCAAAATACATTAATACTTAACCTTTCATAAATGTCACAAAATCCTAATACATATAAATTACATGTCAAACCTGTATTCAACATAAACATAGTACAAACATAACCACAACATGTACACTCACCAGTATATGGTACCAATCACATTACACTGCATCTGCATTAAACTCTCTCTCTCCAGTGTGTGCTGCTTAGTCTGTAAGTTAAAAATAAGTATTGTGCACAAAAGAAATATATGTGACAGTAGTAATAGTTAATTTACCAGATTATGCCATTTCAATTTCATGTACACAAAATATGCAATATTACATATACGTCTAAAATATCGCCGAAAACAAAGAAACGAATGTAATACTCATTTCAACAGAAGCTCATGTAATACAACAAATACTAAATATACATACCAAGATATATTTCCTTATAACAAGAAGACAAACTTTCAAAAGTTTACCAAGACACAATCTCAACTACAGGTTACACAGAAAAACGTAGGCGGCACTGAAAACCCCGCGAATCAGCACGTGATACAAAGAAATTACTAACAACCAATCAAAACAGAGTATGCCAACAATAAAGTTCAAAGTGCATGGCAATGACTAAAACTCTTACAAAATACATTGAAATCACAGTCAGGACGGTCTGGTCACATTTATTTCCCATGCTTTATTTAGATAATTTATACAGTATATCTACGGTTGTGATAGTTCATTACCCTAAGCATTTTTACCTTGCAAGTTTGATACAATTTTTGAATAAGCCAAATTTTATGTTGATTTTAAATTTAATTTGATATCCCACTGTTTTCCTTCTAAACACTTCACTGAATATCTGGCTTTACTTTGCAACCCTACCAGAAATGGGCTTGACTCTCTCATATTTAGAAAGTTAAAACAATATCATTTACATTCAAATATTTTATATATATATATCATTTATATGCAACAAGTACATGTAGGTGAGAAAACTGAAGTAATGTTGCGTTGCTTTTAACTTATTTTAGGAATTCTGTTTACTTGCAGGTGACATATATTCTAATGAATTTGTAAAAAGCAATAACCAGCAACAAAGATGGAGATAGTATATGTATACACTAAAAAGCGGGCCGAGTTTGGCCGACAGTGCAATTTCACTGATCGTGCAGCTGAATTACATGTAGATATTCTGCCAGATCCCAGCCTAGCAGAAAACTTTGTAGAAAGGAATCCAGTTGACTCAGGAATACAATGTGTCCAAGAAATGTCTGAACATGAGGTAAAGATTAAAAATTGTATTTTGTCTGAAAGGTTTGCTATTGCCAGATTTTAACCAAAACTTAATGAAGCATTTACCCATATTTGTTTGTTCGTTAAAAGTCATCAACACTTTATTATCATGAAACTAAAATGCAAACATGTGTCAAAAATTCTTTTGAATTTCATGTTACCACTTTTTCACTTTTAAAAGTTTTTTTTTTTTTTTTTTTTTTTTTGTCAACTCAATAGAATTTGTTTCAATTTAGGTCAATACTGAAAGATTTGAAACTGGATCTCGAGGTATAAACCACACAGAAGGTGGCTGGCCTAAAGACATCAACCCACAAGAAGTAGAACAGGTCACTAGGTTTAGAAAGAAGGTAGAAAAAGATGAAATGTATGTCAACACAATTAATCATCTTGGAACAGTAAGTTATATTTCTTTTTTTAAAGATTTTCTAATATTCCTTAGAGGTTTGAACAGGTAAAGATCTGCATTCCTTAACACTTCAAAAAAAAAAATTTCAATTCATTTATATATAATTTGCTTATCTATATATAGTGTTTGCATAAAATGTGACATTTTTACGTATAGGTTAGAGTGCATATTGGGTGTTCTTCGTAAATAAGAAAGCTAAAAAGGAGCGGAGCTTGCGGAGCGACTGTAGCTTTCTTATTTACGAAGAACATCCAATATGCTCTCTAACCGGCTTAGTGCTCCGCCCACTTGCGTTTTATAATATAAAACGTCCAGTTTATATAAAATCTGTTCTATTAAGATTTGTAACCTGAAAATTTGAAAAATCCTCGTCGGTGATTGGCTTAAAAAAATTGGCGAGCACTAATTATATTTGTTGATTTTAACCTTTTATCAAAATTACTGAAGATATACGTTAATTGCTCTAGAATTTTTGTTACCATATTTCTATGGATCGCTTTTATTTGACAACAGTGAACCTTATCATACGCTATATTGTTGCAGTTATTAACATTTTTATGTGTTTTCCTCTCAGGTTATGGAACACTGTATAAAACAAAATAATGCTATAGATATCTATGAAGAATATTTTGAAAACATTCACTTGGATGAAGTTGAAGAATCACCGTCTGCCAAAACCATCAATGTATTTAGGTAGGTTGTTTGTATATTACTTCAACTGTATCTGCAAGTAATGAATCCATGGCATTTTTCTATTGTTGATGTACTGTTCAAAGAAAAAAAATGTAACATTAATATTAATATTGAAGACTGTTGAAAAAGAAGGCTTTTAAGGTCATCTGTGATTTGTAGGTAGTTTTCACATTAGTTTGCTGTACTAAATATATACATGTATTAGTAAATGTTATTGTTTGGTCAACCATGCTTTTGATACTGTTTTATCCTATCTCAAACATTAACAGTATTTGATTATCATTTATATCTTGCTTTTGTAATCACTTATTTTATGGGTTTTTTATACTGTATTATGTACAATAAATTTAGTAGATCAAGGCATGTTAAAAAACCTTTGCTTCCACTGTGTTTCTATTACAACTCTAGTTAAATGATGTATTAATTTTGTCAGAGATCCAAATGAGATCAAGAGAACAGCAACACATATATCCTGGTTCCCAGATGGTCCCAGAAAACTGGCAGTGGCCTACTGTAACTTAGAGTTCCAGGGATCTTCCCCAGATACCAGTATGGACTCTTACATCTGGGATGTTGGTAAGTTACAAGATTTAAAATAATCGTTTTTCTTTGAAAAAAAATTATCTGAATAAAGAATGTAGTTATTTTTATCAAAACGCACATGTGATTGATAGTAATTTGAAGGACCATGTGTCTTTCAATTTCATGGATACAGATAGTTTGGCCAGATACACAATATTGTTGGTTTTTAATTTTGTGTTATATATTCATACTAACATAATTTTCCCTCATGTACATTATACAAACCCAAGGTCTTATTAGTACCACAATTGTAGTTTTGTAGTGTTATACTGTAGTTAGTATTATTTGTTTAATTTCCAGAAAATCCAAACAAACCAGAAATGACTCTGAAACCAGTTTCACCCTTGGTGTGTGTAGAATACAATCCTAAAGACTCTCATGTTCTCCTCGGTGGTTGCTACAATGGACAAATTGGTAAGTTTGCTCCACTTGGCATGAATAAATATTTCATAACAAGTAATGGTATGTTTTTTTTAAATCTTTTTGGAAATGAGTTCTCTTTTATTTCATCAATGTGAATTATTGAAATTATCTTAACAACACTTTATAGTCTAAACAACAATGTGAAATTTTTCTTTATATGAACATTATTTTATCTATAGCTTACTGGGATGTGAGAAAGGGTTCTCAGCCTGTAGAAATGTCACCAATTGAACACAGTCACAGAGACCCAGCCTACAAGACTATCTGGATCCAGTCTAAGACTGGTACCGAATGTTTCTCAGCATCATCAGATGGTCAGGCACTGTGGTGGGATATTAGAAAAATGGGGGAACCAACTGAAAAACTGATCTTAGATCCAACAAAGAAATTAGATATGACAAAAGCACAAGGAGCAATGTCATTAGAATATGAACCTACTATGGTATGTGAATTGTAATTTAAATTCCTATATCTTTTTTGTTTGAATGTCAAAGATTCTTTCAAGTTTTTTTAGTTAACTATTTTTGCCTTGAATAATGTGCAGAGAGACATGTGGGTTCTCCCTACGAAAGTCATCTTGTTGTATCATTTGCTGTGGTAGGAGTCAAAACACAACTGTAAAATAAATGTGCAAAAAAAATAACATTGTTTAGAATATGTTTAATTAATCAGAATATTAGAGACTAAACAATGGTAATTGCAAAAAGTTATTGTTTTAGAAACCCTATGAAATTAGTAAATTTAACTGAAATTGTGAAGAAATTTATTTTTTTATCATTTCTATTTTAGCCCACAAAATTTATGGTTGGTACAGAGCAGGGTACAGTCATGTCATGTAACAGGAAAGCTAAGACGCCAGCAGAGAAGATCGTTGCCATTTATCCAGGTCATCTTGGACCTGTATACTCACTACAGAGAAACCCATTCTTCCCCAAAAACTTTCTCAGTGTTGGAGACTGGAAGGCAAGAATCTGGTCTGAGGATATCAGAGAATCTTCTATTATGTGGACAAAGTAAGGATAGTTCTGATGTTTATCTGTGCTTTATGTGTCACTCAAACACTTGATTTCCTAAAGTTGGTCAATGGTTAGAATAATTGTGTTAACAAGTACATGTATTACTTGATACTGTCAATAAAGCAAACTTTTAATCTTATAGACAAAATAACATTTAAAAGTTATCTCTACTCTATATTTAACAAGACATACAGATTCTGTAATTATTTAGACATACAGTTGACATATACAGGTCATGATAATATATATTGTGTGTGAGTTTATGTTTTGAACTTATTATTTGTTGGTTTTTTCCAGACAATATCAATCATATCTCACAGATGGTTGCTGGAGTCCTATCAGACCCTCAGTGTTCTTTATTACCAAGATGGACGGTACTTTGGATGTCTGGGATATTATATTTAAACAAAATGATCCTACACTCAGTTTGCAGGTAAGATTGTTCCAGTTTTTATCAATTCAAAGGCACATGTTCATCTAAAACTTTTAAAAGTGGAGTAATGTTTGAACATATTTTGTCAGTCAAATTTATAATTCTTTAAGATACAAAAATAATGTTAGCGCATATTAACTGTATAAATCAAGAAATTTTGGCAAATAAAGGGCATAATAAATTTTTGTCAACTATTTTTCATAGCTTTATGTATATAAACTGCTGAAATATCTTTTTCTTTTTAACCTTGATAATGCAATCAGTAAATCATGTAATTTTAAGAAAAAGAATCTGACTTTTGAATCACTTATTTTTTACCTAAATCATGCAATGTTCTTTTCTGATTTTTTTCTAAAGGGTAATGGCTAATAACATCAGTGGTTTTAGCATTTTTAGTGGTGCAATCAACCAAACTGGAAACTTGTTATAAATGACTATAACTGTGTCAATGCTATCTTAATCCAAATTATTAAAAATTGAAAAAAAAACAACATCTAAATCATCTTTCATATAAAAAAGATATGTTTGCGTGTAGCAAGAAGTCTATATATGTATATGAACTTTATAATTTCAGGTTTGTGATGAACCACTTCACAGTTTACGTGTACAGGAACAGGGACGTTTGGTGGCATGTGGTTCCCACACTGGAACTACAACATTATTAGAATTATCAGACAGTTTATATACATTACAGAGAAATGAAAAGAACTTAGTTACAGCTGTAAGTACTGTCTTATTTACATGATGTCTTTAAAGACCAGAAATATGTTAAATATTTTCAACAGGGCTTCCATTAAGTTCCAAATTTTGAAGTCAGAGACTGAAAATGTCTGACATTGGAAGGCACATTATATAGGTAAAGTAGGAAAAGCTAATATATCTTGAAAGTCACATGCCAAAATCAGGAGTTTATGTAATGGAAGCCGTGTTCTAAAACAAAAGAAGTTGGCAAAATAAGTTAATTGATTTTCTGAATCATATTTATGTTTGTTCATTTTTGACTTTCTTAAAGATCACGTTACAAGAAACAATTCCTTAAGAGCCAATTATTGTCAAATTCAATTTTAGTAAAAGAAATACACAATAAATAAGATCTGTTGACAATTAATATGATACATATTAAAGTAATGTTTGTAAACAAAATTTTTACATGCTAAGGATGAAAGTCATACCTTATCAGTAAACAAAATAATTATATACGCTTTATTAAATTTACCAACAGATGTTTGAAAGAGAAACAAGAAGAGAAAAGATCTTAGATGCAAGACATAGAGAAATGAAATTAAAGGAAAGAGCTAAAAGTTCAGCTGACGGTGGAAAGGATAAGGTATGTTTCTCATTTTTCCTTTTTTTGTTTTGATAAAAATTATGCAAAAAGTGATGATGATGTAATTTTTACTATAAGATTAATATGTGATTTAGAAAATAAACAGCAACCTCCTTGATAAAGAGGGGTTTAAGGGTTGGAGGTTGCAACAGTCAGTTATTTATTAATAGTTCACACAGTGGTTTCTAAAAAAACATCATGTCACAATATTATGATATAATTTATCTTATAAAATAAAATTACAGGAGGAAGAGGAAGGTGGCGAGGCAGCTCTAGGAGGGGATGAAGATCTCTATAAAAAAGCAGAGGATGAATTCTTTGATATCATTAACAAAGAGAAAAAGAATATGGAGAAAAAGAAAGATGCTGAAATGGACAAGGCCGATCCCGGAAAGGTATGATGTTATTGGTAGTTAAAACAAGCGATAAATTAGCAAACATTTCTTAATTTACTAGAATAAAACTTGTGATCATTTCTTAAAGAGGATGGGAATTTTTTCCAAAAATTGTTGAAAAAAGGTGAGATTTTCCAATGTAAGAAACCAATATGACATGAAAACTTTAATACCCTTCTATGTTCTGTAGAATCAATATTACGAATTTGCAATTATTTTTCAGATTTTTCTTTTACACCCTATACCAATTAGGTTCACATCATACTTGTGTATAATTAAGAAACAAACTTTTGTGTAAGAGCAGTCTCAGAATTTTATTTTTTTGTTGAACATGAAAAATTATAAAATTTTGTTGTAAAGAGAATAAATTTACCTAGATGTTCTTTTTTCACACAAATAACATAAAAATCTTTTCATGTTTTTCCAGCAATCACCCATACCAGAAGACCAGGAACAAGAAGCTGCAGGGGAAGGAGAGAAGAAATAAATCATAGATAAACATAAGACATAGACAAGAGTTACCATTCCTGAACATGTGCTAGCAGTGAATAGTTTTCATTCAGTCATTTAAAATAAAGCATTTACTCTGCTGTTAAGTTTATATAATATGAACTGTTCAGAGATGATTGAAGCACAGCTCTTAGATAATCATGGATTTTCGAAAATAGATATTTAAAGTTAGGATACATGTGTCATGTTACTGTTCAAGGAAAAGTTGAGTGTTATCTTTAACTTTATTTACTGCTGAATGAGAAATAAAGGTGCAAAATGGGATAAAACTGATACTGCTGCAAATCCTATGCTGTAAACAGAAGCTGTTATTTATAATTCTATGTTCCTGTATGGCATTTCGATTCTTTTTTTTTTTTCAAAGGTAACCTGAATTTAAAGGAAAAGCGGTTGGGGGAGGGAGGGGGGTGGCTTTAAATAATTTCTAATTTTAAACTTTTGCTCACCCATAAAATCATTATCATTAATAATTACCTATCATTTTTCATACACTTTGGAAATATTAGAAACAAAGATTATTCAATGATGGACAACTTCATCGGCAGCCAATGTTTTAAGTAATACTGCCAACTATATTTCAGTCAAAATCATAGACAGGCTATAGATATAGAAAACTGTACACCTCAAGATGAACAAATGAAATATTAAAATAAAAACTTACAGTAAAAATATGTCAAGAGCATTGTTAATGTATAAATATATTAAATCTATGTAATTCTTTTTGTACACTTGGCATATTTTAACAATGTAGAACACTAATTTTCATTAAAAGAAGCATATGTGCATGAATGTGAAGGGGTGCTACATATTTTTGATTGTGTATAAGCTGCAAGTATTTTCTACACCAAGTATTAAATAATAACCTTTAAAATACAAGTTTCACACCATTATAAATCTGTATAAAACACAGTGAACCAAAAATATTATTTATATTTTATTTCTCTGTATGTACTTTTTTTGTCTAATTTATGAAATTAATTTTTTATTTTGAAGATTGTGATAAAAGCATCGTCAGGTGTTATATGTTTACAAATGTTACAATGATATTTACTGAAAAAAAAAGAAAATAAAGAAATTTTGAAAGAACAAAATTTGTACACTTTGTCAATTGTAGTTTGTCTGCTTTCCTAAAGAAATAGCAGGAACTTCGATTTCAGGATTAATTCTTGCCATGGTCAGAGTAAAAATTCTTGCTGAATGCTGTTGGGACTTTAACCCAGCCATTTTGCCAATTAAAACTAAACCACATTGACTCGACAGTGGTTGTACAGACAGAATCCCTGCTGAATGCCCTGCACAGGGAGTTGGAACAAGTTCTCTGCCATTTTTGCCACCAAAACAACCATGATGACCTGCCAGAGCAGACAGACAACAGCTAAAATCATATGCTCATTTCCCATGCTACAGTTTTGTATTCCCCTCACTCCTCTGTTGATAATGACAGATAGGTTCATAAGCAGGACTGGTCTGCACATGTAATGATAACAAAATATTTGTATGAAATAACCAATGCTGAAAAATCTTCAAATATTGTATATGATACTAATAGGCTTACTGAACTCAATGTTTTTTAGTTACATTATATTTTGTATAACAGAACACTGTACCTCTATCCAATGAGATCTATCTACCGACAAAGTTTCATGTTGATACCTCTTGTTGTTACAAAGTTATGTCCCAGACAAGAAAAGCGGAAGGATGAACAATCGGATTGACAAAGCGGTGACTATATGCTCACCCTTTGGGGAGCATAAAAACATTGATGCCTAGCATCATGTTGGAACAGAAAATTCTAAATGCTAT
Source organism: Ruditapes philippinarum (assembly GCF_026571515.1). NCBI lineage: Eukaryota > Metazoa > Mollusca > Bivalvia > Venerida > Veneridae > Ruditapes > Ruditapes philippinarum. The sequence continues at coordinate 2,043 of NW_026867231.1, read as the reverse complement.
AAATCAAGTGCTATAAACAAGTACATTAGTATTTTCACATGCACAGAATGTTTACATAACTAGGAGTGCAATTTTACTGTAGGAGCGTATTTAATTGTACTATCTTAGAGAGCCTTAATTTCTAAGACATGACATGATCATAATAATGTTCTATATCTGAAGAACACTTGGTTTATCAAAGTTAGTTTATAGGTTAAACAATATTTTTACGGTAAAACTAATGACATAAAGAGAAGTAAATTTGATGTTTTTTTATTCATACAAAATGCCATTACACATAAGTAATAAAAACTACAGATCATTTTGCATAAAATACTATGACTGAAATTGTTAAAATGACAATCTAGTTGAAGGGCTTGATGACAGAAGCAAATAAGTGAAACATTGTAACTTTGGTCCTGAATGAATCATTGGCCATATGATGTAAACACCTTGCATTTTTTTGGAAACACTTACAATACTAATAACTACACAGCTTGCAGTACAATCTAAATGTGCATCTGAAAATTAAAAAGTGGTTTTTGTGTAAATGGGGTGTCTTAGAAAAATGAAATTATATGCAATTTAAATTGATAAAATGCAGTTGTCCTTGAAAATTTCAAAGAAGCAAGTAAAAGTTGCCTGCACCAGCTGTAAAGCATTCCCCGAGTGTTTAAAATTCATTCTGGTTCAGCGATAGCAGCATCCAATATATGCAGCCGCCAGCAATATCACTTACAGAGAGTAAAGTCTTTGGCAAGTTTGACTGAACATTGTTACTGTACTACAACACCATCAAAATTTATTCTGATTAAAGACACACAATCTGCTTTTAAAATGATAAAAAGTAACCTGCAAATATCATTTTAAATGACATTGTATTTTAAAATGGTAATTTGTTCAATACTATCACGAGGTATATATTTAAATGCATGGACTCACTTAAAATTTCTATATCACATACACATAGTGTACAAATGGTTCTAGTATAGTAGCTCCATAACTATACAATCATATAAAACGATTCTCTTCACATATAATTAAAATACTTTCTCTCACAAGGGGGATAATTCCTCCATTACTCGTCAGAGTATCATTGTTATAATCTCCCTTGATTTTATCACAGTCCAGATGTTGCTGATCAGTTGAAATTTGTGTAGACACAAAACATATGATAGCACTTATCTTGTTGCTAAGCTACTGTATGTTATTCATTCACATCCCTGGTAAAAGCCGTTTGTCTGGTAGAACAAAACTGTAACAGAAATTATAAACAAAAATCAATTACATGCAACATGATTGTTATCTTGAATTGCTCACCATGAGACGGTATCAATTATTAAAACATAAATTCTGGTAAAACAAAATAAAATCTCAAAGATCTTAAAATATATCTGTGCATGTGTTCGTTTTAACCACTGAAATTGTAATGTAGCAAACTTATGAAAAACAGCTTTTCTAACAAAGTATGTTATGAAAACATTTCACGGATTAACAAATTTACATATAATTTAATAACAATCACTTAGTTTCATTATTCAAATGGTTAGATCTAGAGAGAGTTTTAGCAAATAGCGTCTCTATAATTGCACATGAATTACGTATGTGAGTGGAATAAAATTAAATCATTCACTAACATAATGTGTAGCTGCTATTTCTAGTAGATATAGTAATAATGTTTTTGTGTATGCTTCATGCACTTTATCTTCTTTTACCAGAATTTAAATATTTTAATTTATTGTAACATTGGTATGATTGGTATCACAATTGCTTAAATGCTTTTCACCATCATTTTCAAATGTATTAAACTGTTTATCAACAGTAGATTAATAGTAAATATTTGCACTAAATTATCTTTTTAGTTGTCAGGAACAGTTCATATTACTTTCATTACTGTTATTTGATAAAATTTGACATTTCAATTAAAGGTGAAAAAAAATCACATACTTTTGTTTAGCATTAGGATCCCCGAATCTTTCTTTGCTGTAGTATTTATACATTAAACTTCTGTCAAGAAGATGTCCATTCAATTTCAGGAAAGATTCAAATGTTGATGCATTTTTT